>NC_048895.1:100320325-100347521 GCF_011077185.1 Oxyura jamaicensis
GGGCTGCTGCAGGGAAAGGTGACTCCATCCCAGACAGACCCAACACAACGAGTCAGCAATATGCTGTGGTAGTTTTACTCTGCTGGGCATGTTTTACTCTGGTGGGAACTCCACCACGTTCTCTCACTCCCTCTCCTCAGAGAAAAAGGGTGAGAAAATACAGTGTGGGAAAGGGCTCAAGGGTTCAAATAAAGGTGGGGAGAACAGTCACCAATTATCATCACAGGCAAAACAGACTCAGCATAGGGAGATTAATATAATGTACTGCCTATCATTAGTAGACTAGAACAGTGAGGAACTAAAAGCAAACTAAAGCCACCTTCCCCCCAATCCACCCTCTTCTACCTCCTCCCCCCTCCCCTCAAAGCAGCTAAAGGGAATGGGGGCTTCAGTCTGTTCCTGACACTTTGTCTCTACTGCTCCTTCATGGCCACTCTCTGTCCCTGCTTCATGTGGGGTCCCTCCCACGGGATGCCATCCCTCTGAACTGATCCTGCTGGGACTGCCCACAGGCAGCAGCCCTTCAAGAGCTATATGGGTGTGTACCATGGGGTCCATCACTCAGGAGCAAACTGCTCCAGCACAGGTCCCCCACAGGTGGCAGCTCTCCCCAGACCCCCTGCTCCTGCATGGGCTTATCTCCATGGGCTGCAGCTCTGGCCCAGGGTCTGCTCCTGGGGGGGCTCTTCATGGGCTGCAACCTCCTTTAGGCCACATCCACCTGCTCCACCGGGGGCTCCTTCTCCTCTCGTTGGAGCAGGCTGGTGCCAGCTGTGATCTGACATGGAGGAGCTGCTGGGCTCTGCTCACAGAGGCCACCCCTGCACCCCCCCTACTACCAAACCCTTGCCACATAAACCCAATGCTCTTGCTGGAAAGAAGGCTAATGATATTCTGGGCTGCATTAGGCAAAGTATTGCCAGCAGGTCAAGTTGAACCTTCCTCTCTATTCAGCACTGGTGAGACCACACCTGAAGTACTGAGTCCAGTTCTAGGCTCCCCAGTGCAAAAGAGACATGGATATAGTGGAGGAAGTGCAACAAAAGGCAATTTAGTGGATTAAGGGGGTGGAGCATCTTTCCTGAGTGAGTCTAAGGTAACTGGGACTATTTAACCTAGAGAAGAGAAGGCTCAAGGGGAATCTCATCATTGTCTATAAATCCTTCTTTGTCTTGTACCCTCTGGAAGGGAGGGTACAAAAGGGATGAAGCCAGGCTTTTTCAGTGGTGCCCTGTGACAGGTCCCTTCTATCCTCCACCATCATGAGATTTCTGTGAATCTGTGATAGAGGTCTAATACTCTAATTTGGCAGAAAATATAGGGGATTGCTTCTTCACACAATTGTCAGTGCAAGCTTAGGACCTCAATAAAAATTCCACCATTAAACAATCAGATTTGAATATGTTAGCTTTAAAGTTAGTTGTCAGAATATATCCCCCTTCCCTGCCGGGGCGCCCCCCCCCCCCGGTATTAATTACTTGTAAATAATATTTTTCATGGAAACTGGAAATGCACCAGTTTAAAGTTAAGAGAAATTAGTATATACTAGGTCCCCTGGATGTCTGGATGTGTATTTATGTGGTGTAATCTAAGATGGATGCTTAAAATGAAACTGGTATGCCACTACTCAGTCAAATGTAATCATGTCTTTTCAAAGCTAGTTTCACCCCCTCGGTCATATATGTATTTGTTTTCTCTGCTCATGAAGCAAACTCTCTGCCCTGAAAGTGATTGATTGCACAGAAGAATGAGCCTCTTTATCCACAGGCCACCTATGCTGCTTGTCTCTTTTGACTTTTGTGCCCCCTTATCTAAACTCTGACCCAGCTAGATAACAACAAACTGAAATCATCTCTTTAGACTTGCATACATTCAGTACTGAACCATACCAGTTTCTGTTCAGCGCAAGAAGAGATATTATATCTTGTATGTGATAGTGGGGATGCTACCCGATATGAATGAATGCAAATGTGCTCACATTTATTTTTTTTTCTAGAATTTAGAGACAGCAGAAGAAAGAATGTCATTGATAGCCTGCTCTCTTGAAACCTCATTTATTTATTTACTTATTTATTTCCATAAGAGTGGGCAAGATCAGATTAAAGATCCTTTACTTAGTTTCTTTGATGGCTTCTGAATTGTATGTATTGGAATTAAAAATCACTGAATGTTTAATTTGTTAGGGAGGGTGAATTAAGTATGTGACATTATGTTTGTATGTACCTGCAGATGTTTGTATATAGTTGTATATGTATTGTACGTATACATTATATCTGTGGGTTTTCAGAAATGACCAATGATCTTGATGTTTCTGAATGTAGGGTCCAATAAAAAAAAATGTCTTATTGCAACCAGTTTTCGGAAAGTGTGAAGAAACAGGTTCTGAAAAAAAAAAAAAAAAAAAAAAAAGGACCTTTTGGAGATATTTATTTTTGAACTTGTTTTGAGATGTTGAAGCACAAATTTTAAATGGATATGGAGTCTGTTACACAAGGAACTTAGGCATGTTGATATTTAGCATTGTCATGCATAAAATTCAGATGTCTAGACAGCTCCTCATCTAGGTTTCTCTGAACCTAAAATGCAAAGTATTTCTCTAAATTCTTAATATGACTCATAAAGCAAACTAGGGATGTCCAAACGTACACCCAGACGTGTGGCAAAACAGTGAAATTTCACTCAGGAAAAAACAGGAGAAAAGAGATCTGACTGGAATCCTTCTTCTCCTTTGAGATTTACACTATTTTCAGCCTGGAGACCCCTCTTGTAACTATGGGCCTATAACATCCTGAAAATAAGCAGTCGTCATCTGGAATGTAAACCTCCAGGTTCCAGGCTTCCTTCACAGTCAGAGATCCATATTTTTAGTTTGAACCTCTCAGGACAAGGGATCTGCAGCTTCAGCCTCTTAACCAAGGCTCTGTAACCATGCAAAAAGCAATTCAAGAAACAGGAGTAAGTTAAAAGGTAATAATAAAAAGACAGTAGTAGTAGATGTTCCACATCTTTATCTACTCATACTAGGAGACAACACCTATTCATAATATTGATCTGAGATATTACTATTTGGCCCCATCATCACACCAATATGACCATATCATCCTTGATGAATTTTGAAGATCTTTTCTATTCTGCAACATACAAGGTTATAATTTAGAATTACTTTAGTCATAGTGGAGTAAGAATTTCAACAGCCATTTCTATCTTTTTCATGATAAATGAGGACCTAATCCAGGAAGATACGTTTTTTCATTTTGAAATAAATTAACTATGGACTGATAGAGCTCAACTGGGCAAGGTCTTAATGAATTAAAGCACAAAGGAACCCTTCTGAATCTTTTTAAATACAAATTCATAACATGAGAAACAAAGGACAAAACTAAATGAAGCTGTGCATAACTGATTGCACTGGTAGTTAAGTTGCATTAGATGCTTGTTTGCATTATTAACAGTGTTTTAAGTAACATGAATAGGTGTTCCTCAGGAACAAATAGGACATATTGGTATTTCTGAGGCTCAGCAAGCATGGATGCTCCCACTAGATGTATTTTTATATGATTTTACAAAATAGCCTCTCTCAGGATGTTGCTTTTGTGGCAACTGTGCCATATCTGAATTTTTAAATAACAAATCTGAATCCTGTCATTAAAACTTAGTTCAGTCACTGAACACTAGTGTGGACATAACAATTATGAGAACAAAAAGCCGCCACTGATATACCCACAAACTTAAACTCACTTTCAAGAAACTGTGTGTGTACATGTCAGGTAAGACTTCAATGAACAGTATCCTTAAGTAAGAAACTGAAAGTGGTTTCACACTTGTTTGCAGTATATTAGCGTAGAACTTATTTCAACAAGTAAGAGTTATGGACCCAGTTTTCTATATATTGCCCAAGAACATTATCAAGAAGGATGCTTTAAAAAATTGTTCCTGAAACTAAATAAATAATGAACCCTTGGGAATACAGATAAGCTATTTATACAACACACACACCCACAATTTATATTTAAAACTGTTAGATCTACATTTTAGATGGGTTTGCACTGAGGCTGAATATAACAAAGTTTATTTTCCTATACCACAGGTGGATAAAGGAATCCTGCTAGTATAATTAGAGTATGGGAACAACTAGATTGCTATCAGATTGTGATGGCTATCAGGAGGGAGAGGAAAATACAAAAACTGGAAATTAATTCACACAGTAATGAATTTTTTAATTAGTATTTAAAAACCCAAATTTCAGCAGTATATTTCCCTGTAGGGAACAGTATAGAATGATCCAGGTAATTAGACCAAGTGAAGATATTAAAACAAACTTATGGATATAATGTGATAGAAGATGTTTGAAGGTCAACAGTGGCAATCAAAGCAAGGACAGAAATTTATTAGATAAGATCTCAATACCACTATGTTCTTTCTCTTCCATTTCCTAAAAATCCTTCAAAGAGTCTAAAATGCAAATTAAATAGTTGAAAATATAAATGTAACTTATGAGTTTAAATCAATCTTCAAATTTACCTGGACAATTAGAATTATTTTAATTTTCATCACATAAACATTCTCCTTTTTCATTGATGAACAAATAAAGTGTTTCAAATATGCAGAACCACAAATTCTTTCATTTTCCATTCATTCTGTTAATGTTAGGTTATTCCCACTAAGCATATGCTGGCCACCCAATGTAGGCCAGCATATGCTGGTATACTATTACTGTGCCTGTAGTAAGAAAGGTGAAATAGCCTTTGGGCCTTTTCTTTGCCACTGGATTCTAAAGACAGCCATTTGGATAGTACCTTTTTTGAATCTTAAAACTCTTGAGGTATTTCCTACTAGGGTTAAGTTGGTTGTGAGGAGGCAGAGAAGAATGAGATAAGCCTTGCTCCAATCCATAGCCCCCCTGTTCCCTGACCTAAGGTGACTTTCAGCCTTTGAAGTGCAAGTTGTAACCTAATGAGTCCCTGGAGAGACAAAAAAACAAGGAACGGTTGAGCCTCAGATGCTGTGCCACCCTTGGCTCTGGGCTTCACCTCCAGGCATGCATTTAAAAAATAAATTAGATTTTTTTTTTTTTTTTTTTTTTTCCTGGCACTAAATTCTAAATTAACCTCTATTGTAACTGTTTAAATTTTCTAGACCTAAGGCTCATCTCCCTGGTTTCTTTGAAGTTGCGCATGTTAGACTTCATCCTGGTTTACGGCAGGGATAGTGATTTTATATAAAGGAGTCTAAGGGATAACAGTGATAAAATGTGTTTACAGCACCAGAGTATTCCTCAGTACAAATATAGACTAAGTCAAATTGTGACAGGTTAGAAAGAAAAGCTAACCAATGCATGTTTATGTCTGGGTAAAGCAAAGTCATTCTGTTGAACTGTAGCCCTCAAACTCCCATATTCCAAGTCTCCAGCCCTAGTTCCACAATTCACTTCATGTGAAACAACCCCTAAAGCCAGTGAATTATAAGATGAGGGACCTTTACCTTCAAACAATAATATGTTATTGTACTGTGGTCTCATCTGTTATATCCACTGCTTGTGCTGGTTTAAGAAGCAGTCTGAACAGAATACTCCCTGGTGAGCTAAAATGAGGTACAAACATTTTTGGCCACCCCAAGTAGGATTTTGATTAGATTAAAAGCAAACTCTCTGCTCATACTACTTAGACAATTTATTTTCCCTAGTTCAAGAACGGTATCTTATGAATTTTCTTGGCACCTAGTAACATTCTTGTCACATATTCATTATGCCTTACATCAGTGCCTTGTTTCATCCCAAGAATATCTGTAGTTGCCATCTGTCTAGAAAATATGAGTTGATGGCTAGATTTTGACCTCAGCTTTCAAGTCAATCACTAAAGACTTTGGAAGAAAGCAATAGCATCTTTAATTTCCAAATATTGCAAATGCTTGTTTATAATAATAAACCATCTTCTAATATATATGTATATATGTATATGTGAAGTGTGTTTAAAGCAGAATTTGGAAGGTTAAAACAAATAGAAAAAAATACTTAACTTTTACTGAGTAAAGATGTTTGGGTGATTACGTTATACATTACTAGTAACTATTAGTTATTTATCTGATCATTTACTTCATTCCTAATGTGGTCAGTCTTAACTAATAGATGATTTTTTAATTTTTTTTTTCAAGAAAACAAATTAAATTTCAGATACTCAGTATTTAATAAAAGTAAGCTTAATTTGAGAATTTCAAATATTTTATAACTAAAAAATTATTGAACGTTTTTTCCAGTTTGATGACTGTCAAAATTTAAAGTAAATTAAAAAGGAAATGATGTCTGTTGGATTCTTAATGTGATCTTTGACTGGAATGTAACTCCATCTAGGCTATAAAAGTTAAATCTGTCATTCATAATGAAGGGAAAATGATATAAATATATTGTGATTAAGAAAGGGCTCTATCAGTTCAGGGCTATTCTTGATGTATTTTTCTGTAGCCAGGTCATGTGAAAAGAAAGCAAGTGAACAAGTATATATTATTCTGAAAGTACAATATATTGTGTCACTGTGTCAGTTTCTACTATTTGCTTTTGGCAGTATTGTGGTTCTCATACAGATTATTCTGTATTAATGGGAAATACATTCTGCTAAGGAAGAAGGGGAAGGTTGCTTCTAAGATGCTGCTGTGATTTGGCAAGAGCTGCTATAAAACACAGGAACTCTCAGCACATGACTGTCAGCCTGGAATAGACTTTTTCTATGCTTTCTGCAAGCAATACAAATCTTGTTTCTATTTTTGTTCTTTATTCAAGAGAATGGCAAATTGCCTTATAGCAAATTTGAAAGGACAATTTGACTCAATAGCACTTAATTTTTATTTGAAGCAACTTAGTGCTGGAAAGAGGAAGCAGTGAAAAACTTAACTCCTATTACACAGCAGTAATGAATATTGACTTTATTACATGAAAAACAAACAAAAAAGAGAAAGCAAAATAAGTTGTAATCAGCGTTATTTGACCTACTAGTTTCTAAAAGATGATACACAGAGCTGCCTGAAACACTTGTTGAAGTCCCAGAATGTTTTGGGGAAATCATAAAATTCTTCCTCTCTCTGAGATTCATGTATTTAGAACGTTCAAGAAGTAAGTGTACCTGACCAGACATAACTTATTGTTTGAGATCACTGGTAGATTTTTCTGTCTTTGTGTCTATAGGAAATGTCTTCATAATAATGCTTGTATATAAAAAGCTATGTGACATATCACACATTATGCCTGTTTTCACCCTGTTCTAACAAGCCTTAAACCACGTATCCCAATTCATCTGATTCCTTTATATATATATTTGAGTGTCTCTTCAATGCGGTCAGTTCCTGAGCTATATTTCCTTGGTGCTGGTTCATGATTCCATCTCTGGTACCTAACCTGTGCCATGCAGTTCTTGACAATTTCCAGACCAAGTCTGGCTGTCTTTCTTCCCTTCCCTCCTTCCATCCAAGCGTCGAAGATCAATGAGTTTGTCTGTCTGTGCAATTAGCCAAGAGACAAATTCTCAATGATATTCAATAGAAATACTCATCTGAAGCACACTGACCTAAGCATCTCATTTTAGTTAATCTTTGCTATTTTTGCAATTAATTCCATGTCCAGAATCACCTGGAAAATTTGGAACAGCAAATGTTTCAATTTAGTTTGAAGCAGGAAAAAATTTATTCACGATGAGGGTGATTCTTCAAGATGGGGGTGGTAAGGCACTGGAACAGGTAGCCCAGAGAAGTTGTGGATGTCCCATCCCCAGAAGAGTTTAAGTCCAAGTTGGACAAGGCCCTGGGCAATCTGATCTAGTGGGTGGCATCTCTGCCCGTGGCAGTGGGTTTGAAACTAGATAATCTTGATGGTCCCTTCCAACCCAAACCAATCTTGTAATTCTATATACAGAAGTTGGATTTTGGGTATGAACCTGGTGGATGACCACTTTTTTATTGGATGTGTCAGAGAATATTAAGAAGGGTATTTTCTGAACCTGCTGTGTAAGAGTAGGATTTCTTTCCAATTCTCCCATGTGTTGCTAAAGCAAATCATAACCTTCAAAAAGTTAGGATGGAAGGAGTGAAATGATTTTGCTTCCTTACATAGAGAGCAACACTGAAGGGACAGGATGCTGCCTCCATTAAAAAAGCAGTATGGTTTGCCCAGGGAAAGTCAGCAACACACAACTCTTTTTGTGGAAATTCAGCAACACACAACTCCTTTTGTGAAGCTCTGCTTTTAAAAAGAGCAACAGAAACTTAAACCTTAAAACTTTTGAATTTTAAAGCAGGGTAAATATTTTAATAGTGATTGCTGGCCTTTAGTCATATTTGACCTGGCAGAAAAATTCATTTGTAGTTAAAAAACAGGACAGACCTCCTGCTGGCTACTAGCAAATAAAACAGGCTTGGGATGAAACTTCAGTCCCATGGCAAAGATGCATGACACAATTTATGTCTATACAGTCAAAATCTTTCAATCCTTATTCAAGATGTCTGTGGACAAATGTATTTTGGAAATCGTTTGTGGTGTGGTGATGGTCCAGGCAACCTGGGAGGGTGACTGCTGAAGACAGACGGAGGCCAAAGCCAAGCTGGCCAGCCTGTCAGGGTTGGGGAGGATAGATTGGCAAAGACAAGGAAAGGGTCAGTTCTTTCATTACTGTAATCCTAGGCTTTGAAACTGGGAGATTTCACTGGCTACCCACCAGAGAGAAATACTACCTCTGTGCCTTAGCTGCTGTGGTCACTAAGTGCCATTAAAATATACAAAGGCGGAATGCACAATGAATGACAAAATCTGTTAAATCATCAAAATCCATACTAGCACTGTGCATTTTGTGGGACTGACAAATTAGCAGCTTCCCAGTGGCTGAGGCTGAGCCAGCAGCATGCAGTCATGTGATGGGGAAGACTTCCATATAACGGCATCCATGGCCCAGTGCTGCTGTTGGGGAATGTGCAATCCTTGGGATGTAGAACAACCTCACTACCTTTTTTTCCTGCTGTTTGACTATGTGTACTAGATGCCTGTAGCTGGGGAACTGCCAGACCATTGCCTCTGGCACAAAGGAAAATGGAGCAGGAGGGAGGCATGGTGCCATGCAACCCATGCAGGAGACATAATCTGATGACATGAAAAAAGTGGGCTGGCAGAAAGAACATCTTACTGTACATATGAGACTTTGCAGATCTTTGTATACAGCAAAAGTATATATTTTTTTTCCCCACGTCTTATACATGAAGCCTCAGGTTGGTGACTGCCCATGATCATAAACCACAATAAATCACACTAGGTATCTATTATAATTATCCTCCATTTATATTAAACAAAAGCATGAAGAAGGTGAAATTAATCCTGATAATATACCTCACCTTTCTATGCTTGCATTGCATCTTTACTGCTAAAAAGTTTCCAATGTATTTTATGGAATAAGGCCTCAGTGATGTAAAATGGACTTGGCAAAGGAACGATCCTGCTGCTTGGAGACAGATAATATTGTCACCCCTGTGGAAGTTGTCTCTTATGTCCTTGAAGTCACCCACTGGAGGAAAGCAGCCTAAAGCATACTATCATTAAACTACTTCAGGCTGGGAAATTACAGCCAAAATGCAGGCAGACAAAATTAAATTACTCATATTGTAATTTGGCAAGGTTAACTGTATGCTTAATTATGTAAGTGTTGCATAATCACAAGGTTCTGCATTTTAAAAGGTTTTCTTCCATTTTCATAAATGATTTGAACAGTTTTGTTGCTTCTTAAAAGGTGTTTTGATATTAGGTATCAATATATCTACCTTATAGATTATATTAAACTGCAAAGCATTCAAACCACTCCTTTACAAACTTTAGCTTTTCACTTAACAGAACTATATTGGGTAAGTATAATTTAAGACATTAATAGTAATAATGGTTCTTTTAGGAAATGCTATTAAGAATGGAAGTTATCTTAAATCATGTTAACTATCACTGAATAATAGTAACCCATCAGTGAGTAATACCAGTAATAAATACAGTAAAAGTATTCTAAAGACATAAGGTAAGGTCTTCATTTTTTTGCAATACTTGCAATATTCATGAATTAAATCAGGTATGTGTTCCTTTTGTTTGCAGGACTTTTCATTAGGATGATGGCTCAATGTATTTTGTGAATGGGTCGTCAGGGAGACATTAGCAAAAAAATCAAAGTCCAAGCACTATTAGTGCAACTAACTTATTGAAATTAATATACTAAAATAGTACTGTTCTGTAATGTTTCAATAGATTTAATCAGTTATGTAATATACTGTATACTTATAATTATTACAGGAACTTAGGTAATATTGAAGTATTTGAGCATAAAAATAAATGAATCAAAATAAAAGCAGTGTTAAAAAAATCTTTTAAAATGCATATTTGCTTCCCTTCAGGTATGATTTTTTTCAGTTTTCCTTACTTTTTTACATTTCTGTGTAGAACATTTTTTATATTATTGGACACAACATGGTTTTTATTAGATAGTTTATTGCCAATTAATCAGCTCAAGTTCTAGAGAAGTTGCATATTTCTGCCAAGATGCCTATTTCTATATTCAGTCTGTGCTTTACAGTTCCCTTAAATTGTTAGTATCTTTTTTAAAAAAATCACTAGTGACTGAATAATGAGAAAATATAAAGCCAATTATATGATCTTATAAAGCTAGAAGTAGTTTAGGAGTTTTTTTATATATATATATGTATATACATAAATATATAAACTTGTTTAGAAAAGTAACAGTTTTACCTTTCCCTGAAGAACTCTGTATGTTACATAACTGTCTTATACATAAATATAAATACACCATAAAAGTCCAATGTATGTTCTCTGACTCATGGTGGACTTACTGGAGGGATTGCAATGTCAATGCTCAGTTGCAGCCAGCAGATGTCAGCCAATTATGAATATTTCTCAGAACCTAGTATTATTTTTGCCTTTAGTGCTGGTATCTATCTGGCTTCAGTAGTCACTCAAACGGCATTGAAGAACTGTGCTACTACTATTCACTCAATGAAAGGCTGCCAACCTTTTTAGTAAGGTATAATACCTGTTTCCTACAGAAAGGACTTCCTAGGACTTAGGATTTAGGTAGATGTATTTATTTATTTATTTTAGACAGTCATTTCTTATCTTTCTCCTTCTTCAAAATCTTTTCAACTTCTTTTTTTTTTTTTTTTTGAAAATCTTGAGAAAGATCCATTTAAAGCTAGAGGAAATACCAGCCGTGGGGAAGTCATTTGCTGAAACCTAAGACAACATTGGAACATTGAATCAAATCTTTATCAACTGAATATAATTTTTGGACATTCAATAAAGTAGCACAAGTCACCAGAGATGCCTGATACCTTTGCAGATTGGCCTTGGATTTGGTTCTCCTGTCTTGCCTGCCAGCCTCTTCTCTGATGCTGCTATTGAGTTAAAACTATGTAGCAAACCAGTTATTGAACCTACCAAAATGTTTTACACTTTGGGCATAACATATGGTTTGCCCTACCAGGTCTGGCAACATGTCCTTCAGAAGGCAGCCTGCAGAGCTGCAAACAGTAAATGTTAATGCTGCATCTGTAAACAGCACAGATTTGTGACGACCTAAAAGCATCTTCACTTCATCCATTCCTTGCTAACAAAAGCCTCTTTGGTACTTAGGATCACAGGACTAGAAGGAATATCAGGTGCTCATGTAATAGATATTTAAAGTAGATGGAGCTACAGTGCTGATATGCCATTAAACACAGAAATAGTCACAGAAGTCATCCAAACACCTGTATAGAATTTGCAACTTGAAATCCGAAGCTGCAATCATAATGTCACAGGAATTCAACAGAGGAGATCAGGACAATGCTGGTGGTTCCTACATCATTAATGTAGGTTCCTACATTAATGTTACTACACTAAGTGTTTGTTTTTGTTTGTTTGTTTGTTTGTTTTGTTTTGTTTTGAGTGAGTGGAAATTCTTCATCTTGCTCCTTGCCCTGGAATGATGCCAATAGCTAGACTTGATGAGCCAGCAGAAGATTTGAGTGTTAACTCAATGGAAAATCCTTTGAGACTTTACTTTGTTGTTGTTGTTGTTGTTGTTGTTTGTTTGTTTGTTCTGAATAAAGACTTTTAAAGACATTTAAAGACACACACACACACCTACGCATGCACGCACACACAGACAACAATTTATGGTCAGCCCCCAGATATGCTAGAAGGATTCTAGGAAGCTGTATCTTTATCTTTGCATCTTCTGCTTTGCTGGCCAGGTTTTCCAGGAGCTGGGAAATGTTCTAGGCTGTGATACAGATGGTTCTGGGTCATTTGTTAAACTGATGTGCAAGCACTTGAGTTTGGGTGATTCTCAACTTCCAGAAGTACAAATTCAGGTGACTGGTAGCTTGCATCAGGCACCGATGTCTTTAGGGAAGGGTACTGTAAAAAGATGTTTGGCATTACTCTGCCAGCTCTTTTAGGATCTGGCAGAGATTTAGGAAATCTCTCTGGATTTCTCAGCCTTGAATAAACAGAAGTTTTGTTTAAGATGGTGTAAAACTCTTTGCAGTCTCCCTTCAGTGTTGTTTTAGAGTCCGTGGCAAGAATTAGAAGATAAAAATGAGTGAGAGAAGAAAAACATATTTCCCATTTTCTGAGGAGCACTTCTCAAGGCCTTGATGCACTAAACTCAGGGAGGAAATTTGAGCTTACTGAGGCAGGTTCAGCTGACTGAAGTTCACACTGATACCCTTCTCAAAAAGGCCCAAGAAGTAGCATGATACTCTAAGGTAAGGACCCACTGCTTTGCCACTCTTTGAAATGAGTTTATTGGTACTGAGACTAAGAGGCAAGTGCTTTGGTACTGCATTCTTCTTGTTGCCTTGCAAAGATTTGCACTTCTCTCTTGATGACTTTATGCTTTATTCACTGTACAAGAGGAGATGGCAGGAGTTGAAAATAGAAATATGTGGAACAGTTTATGTAGGGAGAAAACCAAAATTAATTGATTCCACAAATTTTAACCAAAAAAAAAAAAAAAAAAAAAGTTTTCAGGTTTGGAAGAAAATGCTTCACTGTAAAATAGAAACCAGGAAGAAGGACAAGAGAAGAGAAAGAAAAAATAAGTGACTCGAACCATGACCAGATCTCGTGTGTCACTTACCAGCTTCTTATTTAAATTTCTTCCTTGAATAATTATTTGTTACATTCCTTTTTTTCGGAGTAGAGTGACTCTCAAAAATTGTCTATTATTTTTAGTAGTTGTTATTGTTGTTATTATTTCTTTAAGGGTAGCTGCTGATGAAGCTGTTTTATGTGCGGTGGTGAAACCATAAGATCAGAATATGAAATGGTGAGTCACTAGCAGGCATTTGATTTGACATACCACAGATGACACACTTAGTTTATTGTGACACTGGAGGGGGCCAACACACTATTTTCTGGCTGGCACTGTCATGTTGTCTGAAGCTGATAGGCAGCTAAGTGTCCAAGAATTACCTCAACTTTCACATAAAGTCTTCTCATGGCACATTAACACCAGGTCACTATCTTGTTAGCAAATAACCCTGGTATTCAGTGCTTGATAAGCCAAATATTTGAAGCAGGTGACTTTCAAGTATTTTTATAAAGTAATACGTTGATTAAGGCAGCTCTCTCAGTTGCATGGGTGCTAGCAATTGATTTTTTTGTCATGCAAATGGAATGTTATCTACAGCTGGGAAAAATCAGACTTTCAGGATATCCTGGAAAAGTTTTCAGGCTTTTACAGATCTTACATATAAGTAGAAAGATATAAACCATTTTCCTCTATAAGAGGGTGAAAGTATTTATACTTTATTGTGGTAAATACGTATGCTTTATTTAAATATATTGCTTACATTTTGCACTTCAAAAACCTGGAAGTATATCATAGGTTTCCTTGGGCTGAACGTCATTTTCACTGTGTAGTCTAAAAATTATGTCTTTTGCTTGTCTAAGAGTAGGCTGACTGTCTGTTTACCTTTTTTTTTTTTTTTTTTTTTTTTTTTTTTTAATGGGGGGAAGAGGGGGATCATCTTATCTTCATATTTCTAGAACTGTATGTGCTGACACTTTCACAGTCTTCTTCTCTTATCTGTAGTTTGTTACATGTTACATACGGATATTTATAGAGAGTACTGTATATTTATCATAAGTGAGCAATCTAATTATACAGTTATATAATTGTAAAGGTATGGTCATGTGTGAAATTGGTCAGACTTATTGTTACTTAAAAAGTTATCATATATTAGATATATTGATGTGCCCCTCATATATGTAACCAGATATATTAAATATATTAGTGTGTCCTGCCTTGTTGTGGAATATTGTGTTATGTTAAATACATTCAGGTGTAAGAGCTGGATCATTTTGAAACTCAAAGAATGATCCTTTTAGTTAAACAGGTGTAACAGTGTTAATATTGATATATTTCATTATATAGAAACTCCCCTTTACTGGTATAACTGTTCCCAGATGGGAAGTGATATAAACAATGCTCATATGACCTTATATAATTCCTTCTTTCTATTACCTGCATTAATTTAATGGGTTTAATTAAAATGTTTTAATTTATTACTTAAAATAGGTTCTCAACTGGTGGGGGTTGGAAGATTCTTGTATGACTGTGCTTCAGTAACATCTTGGTAAACCCTCTCTTTCAAGCATTTGTCCCCTTCAGGCTTTATTTCCTGTGCCTGCTGTACTTTAATTACTGTGAGCAAAGCACTGATACCACACCAACCTGTGTAATCCCAGAAGCACTACCTATGCTGCTTTTCTGTCTATTATTTCAGTTAGCATGAAGAAACTAAAACATCTAATTAAAAAATCTTATTTCCTAAAGATTCTGTGTCTTCCTCTTATACAAAGGCAAGGATAGCAAGGAGATACTTTGAATTTCCATCTCCCTCCCCCAAATAGCATAGATACTCAGCCCTCATGGTACAGGATCCTTCCTCTAAGGGCAAAGATACATGTGCTTAACCTAATGCATGTCAATATCTTTCTGAAAAAAACAACAACAACAAAACAACAACAACAACAAACAAACAAACAAAAAACACTTTCTATGGGCTGGGTTCTCTGCAGGACTGATCTTCAAGGTTGTGTTTTAATGAAACAGGCAATTGATAGTTATTGTGTAGAAGGGGACAGCTGGTGCTACAGATTAAGGAAAACAAGAAGTCTGGTTTTGAAATGGCAGGAGTAGGTGGTATAAACCAGTTATACAACTGTCCTGACTGGATGGAGGAAGAAAACTTGGCATTTGGGAGAGAATTACTCCAATGGTCATCACTGTTACATCTACGTTGGTGTCAGTACAATTCCTTTAATACTTAGAAGGTTCTTTCAGAAGAACATATCATAAGAGTGTTATAAATCGAGAAGAGTAAAAAGAAATATCAGTTTTCTTGCTGTTTTCATCTGAATTGTAAAAATAAAAGTCTGTTTAAGAAAGCTTACAGTAAAACATTCCTGGAAATATCATCAATTTCAGCAGATTAATAAGAATCTAGACTTTTATAATACCATCTTAATTATATGACAATAATAAAAGCATTTTTCATATTTAAATAATGAGACTAGGTCTGGAAAATAATTTTCAGATTTTCTTGTGAGACCCTGACTTTGTCAACATATAACTGTTTTGACTACTGCTCTGAATGCAAAACATTCTGGTGTGTGTTCGATGAAAGATACTTACTGCCACAAGGGACAGAAAAATACATGGTTCCTGCTCTGCTTGGGTTCCTTCTGCTCAGATCCCTACACTAGGGTCTATATCAGCTCAATGTCCCTACACTAGGGTCTATGTCAGCAATCTATGTCAGCTCAGATGGCCACCAGATATCTAACTTTTCTTTATGTCAGTGTGTGGTGGTTTGGGTCAGCTGCCCTGCTGATGTTTCTTTCTCACTTTTTGTATGGGCTGCTGCAGGGAAAGTTAACATCCCAGCCAGACCCAGTACACAGTGTCACATTGCTAATGAAGGGTAGAAAAGACAACCCTTGACATCTCCAAGACAGTACGTATAGAAAGCCTGAGCTCAGGTTTCCTTTTGAGTGCAGAAGTCACTGAGCTTCAAGGGATGAAATGCTAAGACAATGACATTTTCTGTCTGGTGACATGGTGCTGTTGCATCATGTAAGAGTGGATGCGTACATGTTTTCATGTACACGTGTAAACCTCTAGAATGAAATACAGGAGAATGTGTTCATTCTCTGGGCCTGGTGTTTCTGTATTTGGCAGAGAAGCTGATTAGCAGCAGCGCACAAGCAACATGTGAAGTTAACTGCAGTGAAAATCTTAGATAAATAAAGCATTTGAAATATAATAACAACTCCCAGGTGTGAATTGCTGTTCCTTACTACTGCAGTATTTTTTACCAGATTGCAGTTGTTCCTTGTGGATAATTCTACTTGCATTTGATGATTCAAAAAGCTCCCTTCTCATGACAGATTTATGAAAAAAAAAAAAAAAAAAAGACAAATAATTCTGTTTTACCAGTATTTTTTTGAGCTATTCCATCTTTAATGAAACTTAAAGATATGTCTAAGTATATTCATTGTACTTGTATACTGAGAAGTGATATTTAATTAATGTTTATCCAAACCAAATGAGACATCTCGGTGAGTATCCTTGTACTCTGTACTGCAATAACTGAACTCAGTATATTTAGTCAGTGTATTGACTAGAAATATTTTATTTGAAAGGGGTTGTTAGGACAGACAATGTTGCCACCTTAAAAATGGGGCTTCATCTCCCTGAATTTTTTGGAGCCAAAATCTCAAGGGGGCCTCATGGAATACCCATGAGTTAGATCTGGTAGTTAATATTTCACTCTCTCTATATATATGTTTTTTTTTTGTTTGTTTGTTTGTTTGTTTGTTTTTCCTGAGAAGAGAGTAGTGGAACAGTGAATCAAACTAGTTTTCCTACAATTTCAGGTAGTACAGGGATATTCCATCGGTTCTCTTTGCTATATACCATTTGGATGTTGGAAATAATAGATATTTGTTGGATAGTCTCTCTCCTTTTTATTAGAAAAACATCATTGGGTTTTGCCTTCACTATAATTATGTCATACTTAAATAAACAAACTATTTTACTAATAAATATTTTTTCTGGCCACAGGAGTTGTCTTAATTCAGCTTCTGAGACTGGCTTCAAGAAGAAATTATAATTAAGCCATATATCGAAAACAATAATTTATTTGCAAGGACATATAACATCCTCTCACCCTGAGCCTTGATACATGTTTGATCTTGAGTTCTCTGCCTGCCATCCTTGACAGGTTACATGCCATTGTAGTTTAAGCTTCATAGAGCTTTCTCCAAAGTTTCTCATCATTGGTCACATAGAAACTGTCTTTGCTGCACTTTATCTTACCATATATTTAAAGGGTTTGCTATTAGTTTAAATTCATCACAAAGCTAGTACAAAGAAGAAATGACATTTTAATTGTAGGTGGCCATTCTTTTAGATTTAAGAATAGCAGAATAATAATAATAATAATAATAATAATGCTTTCTCTGCTTATAACGACAAATGCAAAACAAACAAGGCAGCTGTCTTTCCTGTCAGCCTGTTTAGAGATCTAATTGCCAATGATCAAGAAGATGCTCAGTGTTTTTGTAATGGAATTCAACAGAAACAGAAAATCTGAAACCTGGAATGTAATTCAGATACTCCTATACCTGTAAACTGATTGCCATTTTTTTTTTCCACACCTGTACAAAAAATTAAACAAAAAATATTTTGGAAAAATTCCTTTTTAGCCTCCACAAATATTGACTACTCAAGGGTTACCAGTGTAAAGAAACCAGTCATGCAACAGAATGATGCCAATTGCTCATTGTCCTGTCCTCCAGACAAACCAAGGAGAAAGAAAGAACTTCTAACAGCTGTTGTGCAAGTTGGAAGTACTGAGCTTTTTGGTACCACTGTACACTTGTCAAAACAACACACAATTTCAGGCAAAGGAGTCTATTACCTATCTATTGGTGAGAGAAGATCTTTGAATGGTGGCAAGTTCAATGGGTAGAATTTGGGATTAATGGTTCTACTTCAACTAAGCAGTTAACTGTGAGAAAAGAAATGTTATTTATTTACAATTTTAGTATGGCTTTAACCTTACCACAAAAATGGTTGTGTCTTTCTGAGTTTTATTATAATCTCCTTTATGTATTGTCACATAAACAAATTATTTTATGGCTCATGGTAGACCCCATTGATCAACTTCGTCTACAGTTGTACATTTTCATATGCCTCATACTTACACTGGGAAACATTGGATATTTCTATCCAATATCTATCAAAAAATTAACAGAATAGAATAATTGTCCTCTGTATAAAACAGAAATTCCCCTTGTTCCGCCATCCCCCCCACCCTCCCCATCCCAACACCCATACCCTCTTCTGGCTTAACCAAGAGAACTAGCCTGGATAAGACCAACTGTGTGACAGATGAAGAAGGTAAACCTGGTTTTGATGTTCTGTTCATATGTAAAAAGTCAGAAAAAAAGTTGTTGAAAATTTACCAAGAAAGTGAAGTACAGCTAAAACTGTATGCATGGGTTTATAAGATAACCATGTATTTCAGCAACTGTAGTCTTGTCATGTAGCACTTTGTCATTATAGAAACACCTGTTAATTCATTTCATGGCAGATTACCAGTTTCAAAGATTTTTCAGTATTGCTATGCAGTATAAACACCAGGAAGACTGGCTGAAGTGATAACATATTTGCCTGTATAATACCTGCACTGCTCACATCTTCAAAGTTATACATATGCTTACATGATGTATTTGGGATATATGACAACCTAAATGACAGAAGACATGGTGTTTAAAATATAAAGTGATTATCAATTAAAATCATATTTTATAGTTTAGATTTATTAATTTAGCATACATGAAATTAGTTGAAGTATACCCCAGGTTTGAGTCTGAGTTCCCAAACTGATACTGTGATCACAGTAAACATAAAAACACAATGTTACACATAAAATTATTTCATATTATGCAAATAGAACTAGATGGGACCTTCTGGATTCCTTGGTTATGTTGGCTAATAACATGCAGTGGTGCCATATAATACCTTTCACATAGTTATCATTTTATTCTTTGAAATCTGCACGTATTTTTAAACTTCACTACTCTTATCTGGGAGCTGTTTTATAATGTCACTTTTCTGACTGGCTATCTTGTAATTTCCAGCCAAATTAGATTTATCAACAAGTTATACTAGCTGTTATTGTGCTAAATGTCTTCTATTATCTAGGCTGAGCAACCCCAGCTCTCTCAGCTTTTCTTCATAGGAGAGGCACCCTCTAATCTTCTTCATGGTTCTCCTCTGGACTGATTTGAATACATCCATGTCCTTCTTGTGCTGGGGGCCCCAGAGCTGAACACAGTACTCCAGGTGGGGTCTCATGAGAGCAGAGCAGAGATGGACAATCACCTCCCTTGACTTGCTGGCCATGCTATTTGATGCAGCCCAGGGTTCAGTTGGCTTTCTGGGCTGCAAGCATACATTGCCAGCTCGTGTTGAGCTTCTCATGCACCAACACCTCCAGGTCCTTCTCGTCAGTCCATTCTCCATACAGGCTGTGTTTGTGCTTAGGATTGCCCCAGCCCAGGTGAAGGACCTTGTGCTTGGCCTTGTTGAACCTCTTTAGGTTTGATCAGGTCCACCTCTCAAGCCTGTTCAGGTCCCTCTGGATGGCATCCCTTCCCTCCAGCATGTCAACCACTCCACACAACAGGAAGACAAAGGTTGGAAGCCAGTGACTTCTGGCACCAGGAGGAAGGCTTCTGTTCCAAGAAGGCTTGCAACTGAATTACATATTCACTACCCTCAAAGTTAAGGAGGAGCTGGGTGTGCTTTCAAGTGAAGTGTCTGGGCTGACTTACCTTGAACCATGCAGGAGCATCAGGAAGAAAGGGCAAGTGAGAGTAGTGAGCGGACACAGTAGTGAGGGGACACAGACACCAATCTGCCAACCTCTAGAAAAAGTTGTTGTTGGATCCAGGAGGTTGCAGAGAGACTGACAAAGCTTGCCTATCCTTCTGACTGTTAACCCTTACTGTTCTTCTATGCAATAGTCAGAGTTATGGGTGCCCAGGTGTTATTCTCCTTCATCCGTCTGATGAGGGGAAAGGGTGCAAGGAGTAGGGGATTGATATTGCATGTCAACAATTGCTTGTACTGCTAATGTTGATGACAGGTTTTTGATTTCTGTAACCAACTATGGGACACTTTCTGAAATAAAGGTCCACTTGGAAGAGGCGGAATATGCCTCATCAAGCAGGGCAAAGGCATTTTTGCCAGTAAAAGGGCTGACATGATAGTGACGACTTTAAACTAGGAACAAGGTGGGCAGATAAAGTAAACAACCATCCTGGGAGGAAGTTATGGACAAGGCTGGTGAGCAAAGGGCCTGGAGTAGTGTAACACAAGGGATCACAAAGGGATCACCTCCAACACTTGCATGTAACCAGGTGAGGTCACCTCCATCATATGCATATCACCAAGGAAGTGTCTACAGTGGGATGTGTCCCACTGTTTTGGGAACCTCCCCCAGATGCTCTCTAGGAACTCAGAATGCTAGTGTGCCTATTTGAATTAAATGTACACTACCACACTCAATTTTGGGAATAAACACAAGGAAATAGAGATCTGTGTGCATCTAGAATAGTGTAGAATAAAATAGCTCAGTTGGAAGGGACCTTCGGAGACCATCTAGTCCAATGGCCTGTCCAATTCAGGGCTAAACAAAAGTTAAAGCATGTTATTGAGAACATTATCTGAATGCTTCTTGAACACTGACAAGAATGGACCACCTCTGTAGGAAGTCAATTCTGCATTTGACCACCCTCACTTTAAATATTTTTTTTTTTCCTAATGTCCAGTTTGAACCTTCCCATTCCCATGTATCCTGTAATCAGTTACCAGAGAGCTGAGACTGGCATTTCCCTCTCCACTTCCCCTCCCCAGAAAGTTGTAGAGAGCAGTGAGGTTGCCTCTCAACCTTCTTTTCCTCAAGCTAGATACCCGACATATCCTCAGCCTCTCCTCATAAGATGTGCTTTCCAGCCTTTTTACCAGTTTTGTTGTCCTCCTCTGGATGCTTTCAAATATCTTAACACCCTTTTTATATTGTGGAGCCCAGAACTGCACACAATATTCATGGTGAGGCCCCACCCATGCTAAATATTGAAGAGGAGAATCACCTCTTTTGACCAGCTGGTATACTGTGTTTAATGCACCCCAAAATGCAGTTTGCCTTCTTGGCTGCCAGGGCACACTGCCAGTTTGTGATGAGCCTGCTGTCAGCCAGCATTCTCAGACTCCTTTCTGCTGAGCTGCTCTCCAGCCACTTATCAGTGTGTATAACTGGTAAGGTTTATATATACATCAAACTGTATACCTGAAGGGATGGTGCGCCAGTGACAGGACAAGAGGCAATGGGCATAAACTGAAACTCAGGGGGTTCTGTCTGAACATCATGAAACACCTCATTACTGCACAAGTGACAAAACACTGGCACAGGTTGCTCAGAGGGGTTGTAGACTCTCCCTCCTTGAAGGTATTCAAAAGCCACCTGGACTTGGTCCTGGCCAACTTGCTCTGAGTGGCTCTGCTTGAGGAGGGGGGGTTGGACCAGAAGACCCCCAACGGTCCTTTCAACCTCAACCATCTTGTTATTGATTTTGTGATTTTCTACAAGAAGTCTTGGCCCATAGTTTACTTATGAACAGACTTTGAGGTATTCATCATTCGGGGTGTACTAGTTCTGATTAGATATGCAGCTATTCCTTCTTATCTCCTTATCTCTGCAAATATATGCCTGAGAGAATTTGGTGAGTGAGAGCTTTTGTCAATAATTGCAATTATAAGTTCAAATGTCTGCTGTTGTAATATTTTCTGACAATTGTTGGAAATGCCAGTTCAGGTAATGTGACACATATTTCTTCTCCTAATATCTTTAATAATTGTGTCCTTGATTTAGTTAAACTTTCAAACAAATACTTAATGCTTAATGCAAATGACAAATAGTTATTTTGAACCAAAGGGACTATTTGATGCAACTGAGCATTTCAACATACTGCACTGTATTCTGAACTGGAGACAACTGTAATTAGCTTTAGTTCTCTACTGTTGCATGTTGTTCCCAATAGAACTGACATACTAGCAAACCCACCGTCATGGAAAACTTTGAGATTTTAAAGGTCAAAGGCTTATTTACCCAAGTTTCCTGACCATGAGACAATTTCCAGTTCCTTTCAAAAGGAAAAGATTTAGACTAAATTAAACATTAGGCTATGGTTAGGCATTATGTTTACAGTTATCTATATGATATATATGATTCAACATTAATGCATGATAATGCATTCTCTTCTAATTACCTTTCTGGGCGCTTTTATGGCCTTTGTCACTGTTGTATCTGAACATCTCATAATCATTAATGGGTTTATCTTCACTAAGCACCCGAAAAGTAGGGACATAACACACTCTAAAACAGTAAGAATGGAGATAGAATAGACCCCAACTTACAAGGTTAAATAACTTCTGTCATAAAGAAGTGAGCTGCAATCTGAAAGGGTATATCTAGGGTACAGTCCTCTATCCTAGTCACTAGTTTTATTTATTGATTACTGAGTTTAATCAAAGAAATTATTGAATGGCAAGATTTATTATTTTCAAAGTTTCTTTGTTGTCTTTGTACGAGTACATTTTCCAGTCTTCGGAGTAGACAGTTTATTTTATTAAGATTTTCAGTTGAAATTTTTAGATAACAGTTGCCTATATCTAATTAACATACTTCAAACAGCATTACTGCATTTTTTCCCTGGAACCTCCTTAGTCCTCTATGACTTTTCCAACATAATTGCTAGTTGTTTAATTTTAGGTAATTTCCCTTAACAATATGAGATTAGAAATGGTAGGTCTTCTTATGTGCATATGCTGCATTTCCCAATATACTTTTCATTAAAAATAAAAAGATGTACTGAAATTACTTCCTACCTATTTATTTATAGAGCTCTTCTCTATTCATATTCTGCATACTGAATTTAAAAATATAGGGCAGTAGGATAATCATTTTAGATTCATTATTGATCTTTCTTATGTTGTCTGGTATTTCTGCTTAAAAATCCATCTTAATACTCTGGTCTGGATTGCTTGTTTTCCCCCCTTCAACATATATTTCCCACTTAGAAAATGTCTGTCAATTATTTTGATTCTGAGAGAAGCAAAAACAGGCATGACAACCAAAAAAGGAAATGTAGTTCAAAATATACACCTGAACTTTCTTGATAAGCCTAAAAATAACAGTGATGGTTCTTTGATCAAATGCCAAAAAAAAAAAAAAAAAAAAAAAAAAAGAATTCAGAACATAATCAATACTTTTAAAACATTCATGGAGGGTCCCACATTTATTTCTGAATAAATATATAACAGATAAAAATGAATGGACCAAAATCACAATAGATGCCGTCAAGTTAAAAATAAATAAATAAATAAATCCAAATTAATCCATTCTCCACAGTGTTTTCAGTATTTATGAAGGAATTGTGTTTGTATGTAAGAACTGTGTGTAAGAAGAAACAAAGGTCTCAATTGCTAGATTCCTAATTTCACAAGACAGAACTGTGAAACCCATACTGTACTTATGCTAGAAAACCACATATATGTGAAGATGCATTAAATATTGCTAAATTTTAATAGTTGTCAGAAAAGTAAGGTCACTAAAGAGAAGACCTCAACAACCCTACCCAATCTTGTCTTTCATAAAAAATGGATTTGTAATTCACTCTGGGGAATAGAATGAGGTCTAAAATCACTTTCTTTCATTGGCAAAGGACAACATATTTAAATGCCATAGTATCAAAATACTGAGATACAGGTTCTTCCTGAAGAGGTGGCTGTTCAGAGCTTCAGACCAGCCTAGTGTCTGATCATGGTTTAAAGCCTGAGTTCAGAATAGCATTAATTATAAATAAAGTAGGTGATACTGGAGAAAAATGGACGAAGAATGTTCTGAAAACTACCATTAAAAAAAAAAAAGGCTGAATTGTGAATTGTGGAAAAGCTTAAAATGGCTAAAGCCTAAACATTGGAGTAGACAAGCTCTGTCACCAGCAACAACCTTGCAGTTTGCACGGGCAGTAGTTACTCTGATCTCTACAAAGAAGGAAAACTTATGTTTCTATTTACTGTCATTCCACTCAATCATATTAAAACCTTGAAATTCTTATCTGTAAAGTATTTGAAGCACAGCAATACAGTCTTTAATAGACAATTAGACAAAAGTTGTCAATTGTGCTCTGCTGAGATGCACCTAATTTAAGTATAATAAATATAAATCTTTCAGATAAATAAATAAATCTTTTGAAGAGTGGAAGACATTCCCACTTCTGCTTCTTCTTTGGAAGAGCAAACCGTGCACTTCAATCTTGATAAAAGTTCTGTTTTTCCTTTTCATTTAAATCAGAAAGCCTTATGAGGTTTCTGACTCAGGCATCATTAAGGGCTTTGGGTCCACTAGTCATCTGCCAGGTTGCCTTATGAAAGTAACCTTAATAATAGGTGGTGACTTCAGTTACAAATTGACAAGAATGTCTACCAGAGTATTGCAATAGAGAGGCTGTATAGATTTCTAAATTCTAAGAGCGTAAAAGTTCTTCAGCTTCTGTTTCAGTATTTCCATCATGATTCTTGTCTTTAATGGAATGATAAATGCATCTTTCACTCATTTGGCTAGGATTCATGCTTGTCGATTTAGCTCATCCTTTACTTTTTTCATTCTTTCATTTTGAGCTGCATTCTATCACATAATGTTCCCTTTCATTTTATGTGCAGCAAGATCAATTTGAGGTCAAGATTTGTCTTGCTGAGCTGAGCTGAAAACAAGTGTGTTTGTACCACATACTAATCTCTTTTTCTCTTTTTCCCACATCTTTTCAAAGTCCAAAAACATAGGCTACCAGGGTGAATTAAAGTGTGTAGATTAATCTTAGTATGTTATTATTATTATTATTATTATTATTATTATTATTATTATTATTATTATCATCTTTCAAGCCATGGACATTCTCATGTTCAAACTTCAGATGAAGCTTAAATGAAGAAGACACTGAGTAAAACAAGACAAATACAGCATGTAGTTTTAGCAGGCTGCACTGACAATGCAAATATTTAACTGGAAATTTTCATCTGCAAGTCAGATCATACCTTTAACTTCATATTTGTATGTAACAATGGTGCTTGATTTGTAATGGGCACAAACCACTTGCACAACTATTCTGGTACCTGCTTAAAATTATGAGAAGGAAAGTATTGATTCTGATGTCACCTATATTGATTAGAAATATCACATAGCTCAAACAAAGTTAATTGGGTCATTGGGTAAAAATAAACAGGAAACTAATGAACTAAAAAAAGAACCTCTATGTAATAATTTAAAACAAACAAACAAATACACATAAGAAACAGGATATTATTTCCATTAAAACTATGTACTAAATTTAAGTTGTAGTAATTTATTTTATAGCAGGGATACATGAAGTTAACTTTTCAGAAGAGATTATTCTTCTGGCACTGCATAACACTAGCAGCTTATCTTGAATTTCTTTTCTTTTGCTAAATCTAAGTGTTTTCTCTAGTCACTGAATTCAAACACAGTTAATGAAAGAAAATGCTTTAAATTTTTTAATGAGATTTCCTTGGATCTCTAAGAGTAATGTTTATATGTTGATATCAACTGAGAGTTACTTTCTGTCTTTAGCTGAAGAGACATTTCTCTTATGGGAGAATTATGACAGAAGAAACAGATTTACTCAGTGAGCCTAAAATAGGCTTTTAATTTCATAGAAACACAGAGGGGGAAATAAGGGAGGAAAGAAGTGCCAGATTGTGAAAACAGACTTGTGTAAGCCTGTTATGAGTGGCAAAGATAAAACTAAGTTCACTGACATTCTATATTTGATTATCAGACCTTGTGTAGGTCTGTAGCAATATGCAGGTAAATGTGCATTTTTATGCATTTTTTTGCTGAAAACAAAACAAAACAAAACAAAACAAAACAAAAAAAAACTAGTAAGAGCCCCCAGTTCTGTGTAGGTCAGTTCTCAGTAGCATAAACATTGGGAAATAAATCAAACACTATCTCATTGTGGGAAACTGTTTCAGACAAACAGATTAGCACAGTCTAAGGTATGTTATATAAACTATGGTGACACTAAAGAGCTCATAGGTCATGAGATAAACTTAGGATAAAATAGTACAGGAGATGCTTCATGTCTTTCCAAACTGCAGATGATAGAACATATAACTAAATGGAAATCTCTCTGAATTAGACAAAACAGAAATAAATAAATAAATTCTTCAGTGAATCAGCATTGTTATAAAATATATTAATTCTAGATATGCACACATGAATTCTACTTTTATCCATTTAGCTGTAAAATAATACAGTCTGTTTTATCCTTGTCTTACTTCTCTTCTAACACTTGTTAACTTTGCATTCCTATTAGCAACTGCATCAAAATCTTCGTGTGTTTTTTCTTAAGTAGCTTATGTTTAATGCAAGTCCTTCAAGATTCACTTGTACCCTATACTTTTCTCATGCACATAGAAAGTTTTCTTCTTGATGCTCATTGGTTCACCTGAGCATGTATACTGAAAAGGTAGTCATTAACCTCTTCAAAAGTCTCAGAACTCTGCTGTGTTGCCTACCAAAAAAATAAAATTAAAAGAAAAGAAAGACTTTAACAAAAGTTAAGCTTCTGCCTCTCAGTCATCTTGATTTTCTTATACTGAATGTAAAGAAATGGGTATTCAGATTGAAATGTTATCAATAAGACATCTGTAGTGGGTTTACATGGCAAGGTTTTGGTAGCAGGGGGCCATAGGGGTGGCTTCTGTGAGAAGGATCTAGAAGCTGCCCCATGTTTGGTAAGGGCCCCACTGCTGACCAGAGCTGAGCCAATAAGTAATGTTGTTTTGCACCTCTGTTTTATTATTAAAAAAACTGAGGGTGATCAGATATGTACACATACTAGGTAGTTATGAATAGTTGAGTGAAAGGAATCAGCTCCTTTTATGTAGATATAACTGTCTGTTGCACTGTTAAGCTGCCTGACTTCTTGTTCTCCCCTCCCCTCCCCTCCCCTCCCCTCCCCTCCCCTCCC
>NC_048895.1:100347921-100359454 GCF_011077185.1 Oxyura jamaicensis
CCCCCCCCCCTTTTCTTCACCTTCCTTTCCCCTTCAGTGAAAAAATCATATTAGTTAAGATATAACAGATAAGATGTTTATCTAATATGGGAAGAAATGTCAAAACTGAAGAGACAAATCCTGAACTGTTGAATATGATAGGAGTTTGGCATGACTTTTGAGGGGAGCATGAATATATTCCATCAGCACTCTCAAATATTAGATACTGAATATTTACACCACTGCCTTCTACTTAGTTATTTGTATATATCTATTGTTATATTTTTCCACTCTGGAGGTTAAAAAAAAAAACAGAATCGAGCATACGTTGCATGGTAAAAAAAAAAAAATCTCATGTTATATATGTTCCACTTGTTTTCACTGTTTTCTGTGATGGGTTTCCTACCTAAATCATGCCTCATTCTGTGTTGCTAAGATGTAAAAAAAAAATAAAAATAAAAAAATTAAGGATAATTTTGTACTGTCATGCTAGATTATTGCTTCATACATCAGTGAGTCATTTAAAAACAAGTTATTTACATTTCCCATTGCTGGTTAGAGAGCTCAAGGTTCTAGGAAATCTCTGGCTGTACGGTGAAGCATAACTGAATGCTACATCTGATTTTGCTTTCCCTGCACATCGTCAGTTAAATATTAGGGACGCAGAAAACACGTTTAAGTGAAGATAAGAGTTAGGCAAAGGTAACTGTGTTATAGAACTTCAGAAGTTACCATACTGATTGGATGACCTAAGGGTGATCCTGCTGTTATATTTTGTATAGAAACATTTCAAGCTTCCTTAAGGGAAGGAAGATTCTTGATTTGAGTCATTGTTCCTTCTTTATGTATGCAAGCCTGAGAACCTAATGGAATATCTAATCAATTTGTTTATGAAACAAGTTAGTGACCCTATTTCACTTATACTTTTCAATTTTTTACCAGAGGAAAAAGCTGCTGTAGTAGATATAATAATACTACGGAGTGGTGCATGGAGTCCTTGTTACATATTGTTAAACTGAAAAAGATAGTGAAGGACTGGTTTGTATGCAGACATGAGAAAAAAAAAAAAAAAAAAAAAAAAGCAGTAATATTTTTTTTTAAAAAATTTTTTTTTTTCTATCCTCTGCTTTAAATCTCTCTGCAAGCTTCTTTCTCAAAATGCAGGTGATGGCTAAGAGGTCCTGAGGTTGTACAGTGTGACTGTCAGTGGTGAGTCACACACATTTCTTTGTCTTTTGCCAAGGTAATTCATTCCATTGCACACATAATATAAAAACCAAGTGACATAATGTTTGCTAATTTGACAAACGGTTATGTAATTTATGGACAGACTAATGGATTACAGATTTTGTGGCAAAGCCAAGGTGTCAAACATGAATACTCTGACTCTGTTTCCAAGTCCTTGAAAAAAGACCATATTAACCAACATTCTTACACATGAGCAGTTTGCAAAGTGTCTTTCAAAATATTTTACTTTTTCCTGCAATGTGTCTTGAATTAATTCCTTGTGTGAATTCCTCAATAAAAGTGATGGTTTAATTTTAGAAAATCTAATTTTAAATTATCTATTAATCACCTTCAAAAAGTTAGTTTGCCCTCAGGTAGGAAACATCATAGGGCATCTGTCAAAGTTACTTGCTCCTTTACTTATAGGGAAATTAAATATTTACTAGATACCAAAGAAACTGTTTGTCACATGATAGATTTTGAATGGTAGCAATTATATATTAATGTATTTTATATCATATAATACACGGTCAGGGTTCTAATCTACACCTCACAATACTTATCTTCTGGTATAGAAGATAGAAGGTTGTTAAGATGAGTTAGGATTGGAGTCTGAAAGAATGCCTGAGTATGTTCACATCTACCAAAAATAATTTTCATCTTATTGTACCTTAGATACCATACATCTTGGAATGACATTTATTTTCCTCTACCTATTCCTCAAAATCTATCCTTCAAATGGGGGGAAATTATAGGCATGGCAAGATTGATTCAGAAAGAAACTACCGTGAGTAGTCAGCTTTGGTTGCATACAGCAACTTAGAATATGACTTTAACACTCAGGACACCAATATCAACTTGAATAAAACAAAACCTTGGGAAGCAGCAGCATGTAAATCATTCATGAAGAGAGCTTCTACTTCCTTGTAACTTGTAGATATTTACTGTAAATAGGGAAAGATAATCTCTCATATAATGTGTTCATTGACTAATTGTAATACAAAATGGTGATCTTTCAGCATATTGGCCACAGTATTGTCAAGAGCAAAACTGAGCTAAACTAAAATATTCCTCAGAGTGAATTGCTTGTAATGAAAGTAAGTAAGTACTTAATACAGCATTTAGCTTTTAACAATATGAATGATCTTCAAGGAAAAGAGCAAGTTTTTTTTTTTTTTTTTCCCTGATTATGAAAAATTCACTAGCTAGTGATAAATAATAATGCCACGGAAATTACACAGTTTGAATGAATATCTGAGATTGCTGTCTGCATTTTAGTCATTAACAATTGAGACAAGAACCTAATTTGAATTAGATTTGTTTGGGTGTTAAAAAGTATTTTGGTATGCAATGGTAGTGAATATCCAAGTACAGATAGTGTTATATTGTTTTACGGTCTGCTAGAAGAGATCAGCTCTCAAAATCAGAGTTCTTGGCACCTTCCACTTCCTTGGGAGATTACGTTGGATGTCAGATAGGGTTTAAGAAAGGATATCAAAGTTTTACACAACATGATGTCAAAAAACTGGATGTGATTCTCGAACAAGCCATGAGAACACTTCAGGGTATAAAAAAATCATACAACTCATCTTAAGGCCACAGACAACATATCTGGCAAAAGAAACATAAAAACATATATAATATCCTGTGCATAGAAGATGACCATTGCCCATTCAGATAAAAAGCAAGGGAAGCTTTTGTGCAAATAATTACTGATTTGAATAATTTCCCAAGAGATGGGTTGAATTCTTCATAAAATACAAAAAGTATAAATCATAATTAAATGTGTCTATGAAATAGGTGGTATAGTTCAAATAAAAATGATAAGTTTAATACAAAAATAGCAAGAAGGCTCATAGGCCTGATCATGCAGGAAATTGAACTAGCCAATCATATGAGTTCCTCTCGTTTTGAAAAAGATAGATAAAAATAGATAAATTTACTTAATAGTTTGTTTCAGTAGATGTAGCTGGTTTTCCTCACCTGAGTATAAGAATAAAACTATGTGTTAGGAAAAATTTACCCTAATAATTAGAAATCTTACACATACGTTCCTGAGTTCCCTATATTTTTTTTTTTTTTTTTTTTGGTGCATTAACACAGGTCCCTGACCACTGATCCACCATTGACAACTGGGAGAGTATTTTGCCCTGGCAAAATATTCTCTGTAAAATTCTTGTTTATTTTTCACTGTACTTTGATGCTGTATCACAGTAAACAGAATAAACACTGTGTGTTTACTGTTGTTCCTCTGAAAGCAGTAAACCATTGTGATACACAAAATCAGGCTGCTTTCTAAAGTCTATTCATGAATGCACTTTTCTGATGAATGAACTAAGATATCAAGGCTTTATTAAAAGACAGACCAGCAAAACAAAAAACAAACAACCCCAACAACCCCATAAGTATTTATAGGAAAAAGTATTCCGAAATTATTCAGTTCTGAAGAGATTTGATATGGGGAGTTTGAGGTTAGAAAACAAAGTCCTTGAGATTTGAGCTACATCTTCAGTAACTGCTGAATTACGGAGCACTTTTTGCTTTTGCACTGACTGGTGTTCCTTAGTGTTGCAAGATTCTGAAGTATTTCTCTGGGGAACTTGAGGTACAACCAGACTCTACCTCTCATTGTCTTCCTTTCTTCTGGGGGCACCAGAATGTACAGTGACCTGAGTACACTCCAGCCTTTTGATGCAACTACATATATGCTTTTCAGTCTTCTTTCTCATTTCCTTGATAGTAAGATACCCTAAGTAGATTTTGAGTGAGTATGATAGGAATGGAGAGCTTGACTAGTCCTTTCTTTCTTTGTCCTTCTGGTGACCATTCTGATCACTGACAATGCACCACCTCCTCATAACTACTCCACACTGGACCCAAGCCAATCCTGCATGTCTTCATACAAGTTCAGGATCACCCAGACAAAGTATTGCTGTCACTGCTGTTTCAGATGGTGCTTGCAAACATGCTGCATGGGTTCAGTGATCTATGAAGGGCAGCAGTAAAACAAAAATTCCTGGGAGATGTTACCTTCCTATGTAGAGATAATGTTTATAAAACTTGTGTTAGTTGAAGCTTGATGTTTGATTAATGGTTAGAGGGATGGGGAGAAATATGGGTCTTCCTAATCATAGTTTATTTTGTGAAATTCCAGTCTGGATAAAACAGTGATTGGGTCAATGTCTGTGCTTACATTTGCTTTCCCCCAATTGATACTGATATTTCTGGTATGTTAAACCCAGGAAAGTGCAGAAGGGTAAAAACAGGACTGATGCCAGCTGCTGAAGGAGCAGAGGCTGCAGGCCTGGAACAGTCCTAGGCAGACATTTTGATTGTGTTAGGATGTAGCAGGAGGTGGAGTGGGAGCAGGTACAAGTCAGCTGCATCATGGACAAGGCCATGGTGGCTCTCCACACTGGGAATAGGTATTGCAAACACAGCTGGTGAGCAGGTGTGTGCTGCAATACAGTGCACAGACTGACCAATTTTATAAGATATTTTTGCTGATGAAGCTCTCAGGAACTACCAGTGTGGCCAGAAAAATATGTCAAAAAAAACTTCCTCTTCCCGCTAAATTCCTTCCTTCTTCAGGACAGACTTTGTCTTAATCTTTTGAAAACATAAGGAAGAAACTTGTAGTCACAGGTCGACTTTATGTATCCAGTATATTACCTGTTAGACATAGAGGCTAAGTTCCTGATTCTGCTTTGGAGGGTTTGTGCTTTTTTGCTCAAGACACCTTAGCAGCCCTCTTCACGAATTAAATGAATCAGGGTTCACTATCTGGTTCTAAGGGCAAATGTCACAGTGTGGCTCACAGCCATAGAAATAAATTCTTTTTCCCTCAAAACACTAAGTGCTCTTATTCATATTGCTTACCAGGAAAGGGTCAAGAGTGTGGAATGTGCTAACATTAAGCAGTATGGATGACTGTTCAAGGACTGAGCCTGTGCCCTGTCTCTATCTCAGAAATAGCCTGAGTCTCCAGAGATGTTCTTAGTCTTCTTGCAGACGTTATGCTTTTTCAAACCTGTTACATATTTGCATGGCATTGTAATTGCCGTAGTTCTGTGACTTCCCCACAACAGTTCTTCACACAGCTGTTTGTATTTCAGAGTCTGAGCAGATCTAGGTGTGACTGCAGTGAAGAGCGTCTGCAGAACACAACTGTGAGGGACAGGGCTTTCAACGTGGATTGCTCCTGTTGTCTGTCAGTGGATTGGGATCTAGCTTTGTCTTGCTGTTGGAATTGGATAAGTCAGTTGCATTTTATTTTTATTTCTATTTTTTCAATCAAGCTGATGTCAGAGAAGATAAAGAGAGGTCCTGTATATGTTAATTAAAACAATAGCTTTTTGATATCAACATACAAAGCAGTACTGAAAAGAAATTGAGGGTGATCCAGTTGGGACAGAATAAAGACTAGATTAACCCTGGCAAAACTTCTTTTAAGCTTAAGTGAACCACTCAGCTGTTTTTTTTTTTTTTCCATAATCATGAATATGTCAAGCTGATATTCTATCTCAACAGCACTTTGTGTCATGTGGCTACATTTTTTTATGACCTGAAAACATTATCCTGTTTGTGGAAGTGCAGCCTAAGTCATCACAATCTATGCATCTCTTAAGAAAATTAGTACATACTGATCATATCATCACTCTATTTAATTTTCCACTGGTTAGATGTTCACTTACCCTTCCATCGGTTTCATCAAGTTAAAAACCCAATTCTGCAGTAGTTTTCCCACTTCCTAAATGAGGGTGAGATGAAGTTTGCTTACATATCAACTTTTATTTCTGTGTAAAACCCATCAGAATTGTTTTTGTTTGCTTTATTATTTCTATTGATGATTGGGTGAGCTTTGTTTAAACAGAAGATTAGCTTGATAACTGCTCAGAATTGGGTTTTATGGCCAATAGTGACTATGCATCTTTAAGTTCTTTATAGATGTTTTCCACATGCTAAAATGTTAACATAAAATATTTTAAGTTTGTTTCATGGGTTTTTATTTATCTTAATAATAATAATAAAATTTATATTTACATTGTAGAAAGTGCTTTCAAAATATTTTATTTGTATATCATATACATATAATGTATGTAATACAAGGAATACAAGTAATGGCTTATTGGAACCTTAAGGGTTATGTGCAAATTAAACCCTGGCTTCAATTGGAGCTCCAGGTATTGACAGGACTATACATGCAGTCTTAAAAGAATACAGCCAATATTTTCTGGGGAAATGCTTAAACTTGTGTGGATAAAATAAGAAGAATCTTAGGCAAGTTTAAGCTCTTGGGTGTCTGTTTTGCTGTTTTGTTGTTGTGTGTATTTTTATTTTTATTATTATTATTATTATTATTATTTTTCTGAACATCGTACCTGACTATCCATAGCTTTACCATAGAAGCAAGAAGCTTGGGTATATGAACACAGGTTATTAGGAATGTATAAAAAACAGTATTTGGTAAGGGTGAGAAACTCAGAAACTCAACTTGATAAGCAGAGGCAGGGGCACAGCCAGTCTCACTTACCCTCATGGCGTGGCCTGCAGGTAGAGAGAAATGTAGGAAAAGGTTAATCTTGCCACCCCAAGGCTGAAGGCTAGGCCAGGACTTGAAAAAATTGGAAAGGACATGGAAAGACATGGAAAGGAACCATAGGCAGTTGTGAGAACCACAAGAAGCACCATGCAGATAACCTTGCTGTTCTTGCTGTCAGAGGCAAGGACAAAGGACAATACTGCGTTGGTTCAATGGAGAACCTTCCTCTCCATCCTGAGCAGTCTTGGCTGATACATTATCCTCTGTGTGTCTGCAGCAACAGAACCCCACTGGGCTACATAGGACTATGAGAAATGAGAAGCAGATAGTGGAATCTTGGCCATTTTGCTACCCCTACCACTAAAGAGGCAATTGCCTCTTTTGTCTAGGGAGTCAGGCTATCATAGAATCACAGAACGGATGAAGTTGGAAGGAACCTCTGAATATCATCTAGTCCAACCCCAACCGTAGCAGGATCACCTAGAGCACATTGTGCTGGATGGCATCCAGGCAGATTTTGAGTATCTCCAGAGAAGGAAGACTCCACAATCTCTCTGGGCAACCTGTTGCGAACTGCTCTGTCACCTTCACAGTAAAGAAGTGCCCCCTCATATTCAGATGGAACCTCCTGTGCTTCAGTTTGTGCCTGTTCCACATCCTGGGCACAACTGAAAAGTGACTGTCTCCATCCTCTTGACACCCTCCCGTCAGATATTTACATACATTAATGAGGTTTCCCCTCAGTCTTCTCTTTTCCAGGCTAAACAGGCCCAGTTCTTTTATCCTGTCCTCATACGACAGATGCTCCAGTCCTCTCATCATCTTCATAGCCCTCCTGTGGACTCACTCCAGTAGTTCCATGTCCCTCTTGTATTGGGAAGCCCAAAACTTGGCACAACACTCCAGGTGTAGCCTCACCAGGGCTGAGTAGAGAGGGAGGTTCACCTCCCTTGACCTGCTTGCAGTATTCTTCTGAATGCAGTCCAGGATCCCATTGGCTTTCTTGGCCACAAGGGCACATTGCTGGTTCATGGTCAGCCTTCTGTCCACCAGGACTCCCAGGTCCCTCTCTGCAGAGCTGCTCTCCAGCAGGTCACTCCTTAGCCTGTACTGGTTCTTGGGGTTCCTCCTTAGGCACAAGACTTGCCTAGGCACAACACTTGCCCTTGCTGAATTTCATGAGGTTCCTCTTGGCCCAACCCTCCAGCCTGCAGAGGTTCCTCTGAATGGCAGTACAGCCCTCTGGGATATCAATTCTTCCAGGTTTGTGTCATCAGCAAGCTTCCTGAGGGTGCACTTGGTTCCGTAGTCCAGGTCGTTGATGGGTAGATTGGATGCTGGACCCAATACTGACCCCTGGGGGACACCAGTAGCTACAGGCCTCCAAATAGATTTTATACCACTAAGCACAACCCTCTGAGCTCTGCCATCCAGCACATTGCCAATCCACCTCACTGTCCATTCATCTAGGCCACACTTCTGCAATCTTAAATTACTTAATTTGTTACAGTAACAACAACATAATCACATGATTTCTCACTTAATAGGGAGTCATAAAATCAAGTTTCTACAATCAAAAGAGACATTGGAAAGTCATGTTTGGAGCTTCACGTCTTTCCCTTCTTTTTGGATGCAGCAACATAAAAGTAGAAGCAACAGCTTCTACTAGTAGAAGCAGCAAAAAGTACTACAAACAGATTTTTGAAACAAACCTGGACTTCTTGAACTGATAGATAAAAACAGCCACAATAACACTGCATTGCCTTCTCCCTCCCTGTCAGCCTGCTTAGTGGCAGATTTTCTTGTATGTATTCATAAGAGTTTTTCTACTATTTCTGTTATGTCATTGTTGAAGACAACATAGAGCATGCAGCTGGAGATGGCATTCCACTTGGGGTTATATGTCTTCCGTGTGGACATAAAGGTCAGTTCTTCTGGTTATCAGGTTATCAGTGAGACCACTGCTGATTGATTTTTATTTATTTATTTATTTATTTTTTTTCCCAGTATCATAAGCAGAATCAAGAATTTTGCCTATGTTAACATAGGCAAATAACTAAATTATCAGTTATGTTTGATGGTTTTTAGGTTTGCTAAATGTGTCTCGAAATAGATTGTTTTCTTTCAGGGCAGAAATAAATATGTAGCAATAATATTACCATGGTCATTTTTGTTTAAGAGTATATGAAGATAAGGTTATCAAGGTTTAATAGTTTCCAACAGACTGACTTTTCTGGGAAAAAAAAAAAAAAAAAAAAAAAAGTTTTTAGACACTGAAGTCTAGTTGACGTTTTGATGGTACCAAGAGCTTATATATTTTTTTGTGTGCTTGTTCATTTTAAAAGGTGTATTGGTTTGCCTAACAAAATATATCACCTCTCCTTACAGATCTTACATCTAAATAAAGGTTGAAGTTAATGTTTGGAAATGTGTATCAGTAATCTTGGGCTAAGAACCTTAAAAGGGTGTTGCAATTATCCACAAACTTGTCATGATAAAATCTAAGATATTCATATAAAAAGAAAAAAATATATATTTAGTTACTCCATGAAAAAGTAATGTAACAAATTTATAAATTTTCTTAGATTTTTGCCTTCTTTTGTCCTTCCATTTTTAACTTCCTGTCCCATAAGACAGTGTTAAATTTGCTGGAATACCTCAAGTCTGTGCTCCTGATACATGCGTAGGTGTCTTTTGTGTGCAATTATACTGAATTTCTTGGATTTAAAATGTTTGGTTTCATAAGAATTACACTATTAGGATTTTACTCTTAAAGTTGGGAATATGCATCATTATTTTAATTCCATTTATTTGGATATGTCCTTATGTATAAAACGTGAAATTGTTGAACTAGAACCCCAGAGGGGAAATCATCATACAGTATAAATCAGAGATAAGGACTAATAAATCAGAGATAAGGACTTTAGAAAATTTTATCTTGATAGTTCTCAGGTATTCCTTATGGATATCCTTTCCTATGGATAGTATTCCATAGGAAAAGAATAAGTGTTGTAGGTTGAATGTTGAGGATGAAGACTAAGTTTGTCGGTATTCTTCTCTCTCACACACACACACACGAACACACGTGTGCACACACACACATAAAGAATTCCTGCCTGAATAAAAAAGAAAATTCAACCTTACCTAAGGAAGCACAAGCAGCCCCCAAACAACTGCATATTGAATTTTAAATTTCTTTCCCGTTCTCTTAAATTTTCTGCCTTGTGTCTTGCTTTAAATGATCTAAATTTCCATTGCTTGTGTAAGAGGTCCAGTAGACTACATCTTCAGCAATCTTTTAAGACTAGAAAAGTTTGTGATTGTTTTAAAATAATGCAAAAAATATTTCCCATTAAGTGAAAAGCTATTTTCTTTTTCTGTATAAATCTATGACTATTGACCATCTCATAAAGGCTTCTACCATATTAAATACAGATAGTCTGCCAACTAAGTAACACATTTTGCAACACAAGTCTCTGGGGATGCATTTATTGAACTTTTAAACAGAATGCCATCAACAATCCATTTCATCTAGCTGCATAACACTCTTCTACCAATCACCCAGTGAAGCTGTCCTATTTCACTTATCCTGTCCCATTCAATGAACAGTAAGTACATTTTTGCCTAATGATAAGGGCACTAGGGGCCATATATAATTCAGGGGCTGCTTGAAATGCATCAGCCAACTGTCCTGATATGTTAATCCTCTTAATGGGGGCTTTCATTTGATGTCTAATGTAAATTCATGTATGTAAGCTTCAACATTATTATCATTATTGTAAAAGAAGATAAAAATGAAGCAGTAGCACTGGTACTGATGATGCCTGAGAACCAGAGTTGCTTACTGTGATAGCTACTTAATATAGTTCCCACGTACAAAACAAAGGAGTGAACTTCTGCATACTATTTGAAGGCACAAGGGAATACTCTGGTAAGCTTTTCTTTAAACTAGGTATCTACCTTTACAATTTTTCTGCCTTGTTACCGCAAATCCAATCTGTCCCGAGAAAAGAAAATTCTCTCACAGTGGGTGATATTCAGCTTGTTTCACATGGTGAAGCAACAGAAAGCATAATACATTTGCAGAATACATAATTTAATTATATCTGCTATTCAGTCTGCTAAATGAAGAACTCTCTGATACCTTTTGCACATATGAAAAGGGAAGAATGAAAAATCTATCTTACAAGGAATATAGGTCAATCAATTTTTTTACAGTCTTTTCTTAAGCTAGCCAAGAGCTTAGTCACTAATGGAACCAGTAAACAGACTATCTTTTTATTAAAATAAATTGAAAATCCCAAATGTTGGTTAAATTAAATCTATCTGTTGACATTCTATGCAAAATTTTACAGAGTGTCTTGTGGGGTAAAATGGTAGACTAATTAAAAGCAGAGACAAAGACATCTAGTAGCTTTGTTTCTGTCTCCACCCCAGATTCCAATTCTATGATTTATTTAATCTAGCTGGTATCCCCCATCTATCAGAACTTTCTTTGGCCTCCATGTAGATACAGGAGATTGCGGATCAGAGCAGTCTCAGACTAGAGTGTTCAGATCTATTATTCTTGCAAAAGGAGGAATGGATCCTTTAAATGTACATACAACTTAGAAATGATGATAATATTGATGTAGGAAAAAAAAAAAAAAAAAAAGAAAAAAAAAAAGAGGTTCTGCTATAGTCTGAACTGGGAATCCTTGGGACAGATTGTAAATACTTCCTTGTTTCCATGATGTTCTGTGTTGGGTCTGTCTGGGATGGAGTCACCTTTCCCTGCAGCAGCCC
>NC_048895.1:100359854-100391541 GCF_011077185.1 Oxyura jamaicensis
AGCGGTTGTGGTGGAGCTCGGCTGCCCACTCGAGTAAAACCATCACATGTTCACTTCTTGAAATCTGAGCAGTGGCAAAACATACAAGGAAAAAAAAAATCTTAGTATAGAAAACACAAGAATCCTCTTCTGACTTTTGTTCTCAGGGAAAGAGTACATTGTTAGAAAGGTCTCCTCAGGATTCTGTAATCTTCTTAGATCCTCCAAATTAACCTTGGACCAAAGTTGAGAATATTTTAAAATATTTTCATAGGTTTTATCAGAAAACTATATTTTTTGATAGGTCATAAAATGCATAGACATACAAACATTCTTGGAGTAGCTTTAATGGGTCTCTAGCTAGGGTAAGCTCTTTATACGTGATATATTGCTGAATCTCTTTTCTTCTTGAACCTTCTATTTTATTCATACTTGTTTAAATATTCTCAATAGTTCCATATGAAAATTGTTCTTGTCACCATTCTATTTCTCTCAGTAGTTCCCATATGATCTTCATCCTCCTAACTCTGCTGCATCCTTCAAGTCTGTATCTTTTGCTTCTAAAATTTACTTTCAATAAAAAATGGAACATGTAGACAGAAAGAGGATGTAGAATGGAATTAGAAACATGAATTTGCAAGGGCTATTAGAGGACAAATGAAGAATAACATATTCAGGCCATCTCCAAGTGAAAGTTGACAAAACTTTGTCCACCATAAAATGTTTATGTTCTGGATTATTTTCATCTTTGTTTTTATTCTTTTTAAGATTGGATTTTTTAAAGTTTGTCATTTACCAACTTTCATGAATATACATTTGTGCCTGGAATTTTTATAGGTTTAAGAACACTGAACTCTAACTGTTGCATTATACCAACTCTCCTGAGAGATCCAGCTAATACTTCTCTACGTGGGAAGCTTTTGCTTGAATGATGAGTATTGACAAAGATTTCATGCATGTTGTTATTTCTTTCAGTGATGTAAAAAAAAAAAGAAAAAAAAAAAAAACCTGCCTGATTACTAGAGTAAACTAAAAGAACCATCAGTGATGTTTATACATCAGCAAATATCCTTTTAGTCACAGAATCTCAACACAAAACATTTGAGGTTGGAAAAGACATCTGGAGATCCAGTCCAACCTGACCTCACAAAGCAGCATTATCTAGAGCACATTGATCAGGAATTTGTCCAGTTGTGTCTTGAATATCTCCAAGGATGATTTTCTGGATGAAAGCTACAGGTGAGGTCATTTAGAATTGTGCTTGTAGATATCTTAGATGATCCTGAGAAGTTTCCATAAAAAATACAAAACAGTGATTCAAATCAGAGTTAAATAATGGTTGCCCAGATTCTTTTGTTGTCATATGCAATAAATGTATTCTGCCTTCAGAAAAAACTTGTTCATATAGAGCTGTGTTTCAGAATGTACTTCAATGCAGAATAATACTCATTAAATTACATTATATTTTATGATAAGCGTATGGAATGATTCATAAGGCAATAGGACATACTCTGGAATTTTGAATTAAAAGATGGATTATTCAATAGCCAACTGAAAATAATTTTCAAAGAAAACTTATAATTTCTCCCCTAAAAAGCTTTAGGCAAGAAAAAATATTTTCATGAAAATTAAAATCAAACGAGAAAAATAGAAAACTAGGAATATCCAACCCCAAAATACCTGTGTAAATTTTCATGCATCTAAACTACAAATCTTTTATTTCTATCAGTGTGTATCTGAATCACTCTGAAATGTCACATAAGCAAGATGTGATTTCAGCAAATCAATAGCACCTGAAATAGGAAAAAGCATTGGCAAATATATTCCACTATTTTTGTTCTTGTAACATAAAACTTTTTTTCATTAATAGTAAAATTAAGTAGCCTAAACACTTCTGTGGATTTTTTATTTTTTAGACCACTGGAAAAATGAGAAAAAAGCACTTGCAATCTGTGATTGTAAAAGGGATTGCACAAAGTCTTATCACAAACCAAACTGATTTTTAGTGGGATCAGACTGTATCATTAGAGCTTCTGGAATATGCTGGAGTGAAATACTCTGAGACATTCCCCTGTTGTTATCCAGGGAAGCATAATCCTTTCTCCAGTTCCAGCACAGAGTGTGGGATAGAGAAAGTGGAGTTATGGAATGGTGAGGAAGGAGAAAGGAAGGGCAGTTGACATGTTTGACAGTTTAAAATGACAGTTTAGGGAGGCACAGCATGATATCAGTGTTTAAGCCTTCTGCCTAAGGCCCATAGATATGAATGAGGACTTTGCAGTGAACTAGTGCTGAAAATCCCACTACTTGAGCTGATATAGTACCTTCCTGGGCTGAAGGAATTAAAGACAGCAGAATTTGATGTTGAATTTAGTGCTCCTGTGTGCTGTTGGCTATAGAAGCTTATAGGTCTTAATCACGCATGTTAGAGCAACAGCAGCCAGTTGATTTTTGACTATACTGTTCTCAATGCACTCCACATTAAGGTTTTGGTGCAAAACAAAGGTGTGTTGAGAAGGTATTTCCTGACTGTGTCAAAGAATCATACCATACCTTTCTTGTCTGTATACAGATGAAAATGAAAGGTAAATTCTTTTCTGAATCAGCAGCCCGCAGTTCTATGACTTGTTATTCAGTTCTGTAAGCAAAAATCATTCATCATAAACAAAAACATTGAAGCCCTCCTCCTTATTGATCCAGTTCCAATTAAATAGGTATCTTCCCGCTGACTTGGTTTGGTCTCTAGCCACAGCTACCAAAGGAACTAAATTTTAATGTATTGAGGATCACATACAAAATATTCATATATGTGCCAGGTACTTCTGAGTTAGAAGTACATTTGAAAAGAAAATTGCAGTCTGCCAGCAGTCATTCCACTGCAGTAAAAGGAGCCTAACTTCATCAAGTCTGATATTCGCAGTGAATTATTCACTCTGCAATGTTACCATGGTTACAGCTGTGTTACTTATACTCACATCATTATTATTTTCTTTGTAGTCATTATGGTTTCACTGTAAATAGTATTTTATTTTTTCTGAACATGCCATTTGCAAAACGAATAAGAAACAAGACTCACAGGAACATCAATGTTGATATGCAATGCAGTGTGGCTTTGGCATTGACATTAATGTTCCTCTGCATAAGTGCAGCATGACATTCATATAAAGCAGCCGATCAACATTACTTTACTGCTTTTGATTTCCATACTGATGTCAATGCATAAGGTAAACTAATGAAGGCATCGTAAAAATAATACCAACTCTTATAGTGCCACCATTGCAATGTACATTTCCATTAATGTAAAATATTGTTTCAAGGTGGAATCACTGCCAACACTATTAGAATAAATATATATCCTGAGAGTATTAATGATTTTTAGGAAAAAAAAAAAAAAAAGTCCATAACCACTTTTTCAGTTAATTCCATCTTCCAATTATTATTATTATTATTATTATTATTTTATGATTGTTTGCTGGTATAATGGCCTTTCACACGTTGATATATTAGCTTACTCTTCAAAAGTGAATAACTAGTGAATCACTTAGCCAGTGCTATTACAGTTCTTGAGAAGACCAAAAAAAAAAAAAAAAAAAAAAGGGAGTCAGGATCCACCTGATCCATACACATCTCTGAGCTCAGACAATAAAGGTATTAATTTAACATACACTAATGTTGAACCAACTACAGACATTTCTAGAAATTACTGCTGTGTAAAAAGTGTGACTAGAACTATAGAAGGTAAAAAACTTGAGTCATATGATGAGATGGAAAAATTGAGAAAGACATGAAATTAGTGCAGATACAACTGGAGGGATTAACTGTTTTGCAGATTCTTTAATAAAGATCAAAACGCAGTAACATTTGGAGTGGTGATACCATGGTGTTACAATAAGAACTGATATGTTTTTCATGGCACTGGACATGCCTTTCCCAAAACTCACATTAAAGAAACTTTTTTTTTAAAAAAAATATATATATATATATTGTTGATTGTACACTATACTTGATAAACGAAACCATTTAAGACCTTTAGTACAGTGTGAAACAAACTTGAAAAAATTTTTTTAAAGCAGAGGCATAAGTCTTATCAGACTTTTTTAGACCCAGGAACAACTGTGGGATTTGATTTTACAGTTTAATTTTGGAAGTAGTTTAAGGTATTGCTGAAGTACATATGTAATATCTTTTCCTCAAACTTGTTGGTTACAGAGGCACTCTACCCACTGGTTTCAAAGTACTAGTTGGAGAAACATTTTGTCAGTTAGGAAAAATGTGAAAGATAGACCCTGCAAATTCCTTAACAGGAACAGTCTCTAGGATATCATATGTTTGATCAACTCATTAAATATTTATTACCCACCAGGTAATTCTATAAGATAAGACCTTTTTGACCTCTTTAATCAGATGAAGTCAATTTTAGATACCTAGACAACTTAGAGTGCTTCTATGGGCAACAAAGAGAAAGGATCACATCTGGGTATTGATTTACATAACTGCTCTGGGACTGGAAGGGAGTTAACTGGAAGTTAACCTTCCCTGCAACAGACCATACAGTGCTGTGCTCTGCACTTGTGTCTAGATATCACATAATTGATATCATAGCAATCAAGACTCTAAATAACCCGGAGACAGTAGGTTGCCAGTAGGCTAGGGATGGGCAAGAAGTGAGGAAGAGACATCACCAGGACAGCTGACCTAACCTGACCAAAGGGATATTCCATGCTACATGATGTCACACTCAGCAATAAAAGTTGGAGAAGGAGGAGTAGAGAGGGAGTTCTGGTTATGAAGATGTGTACTCCCAAACAACTGCTACGCATATTGAGGTCATGCTTCCCAGGACGTGGCCAAACATCGCTCTTTGATGGAAGTAGAGAAAAATTGTTTTTTCTCCCCTCTTTCCTTCTGCATGGCTTTTGCTTGTTTTGTTTTCCTCTTTCTTTTTCCTTTAATTAAATTATCCTTATCTCAACTCATGAGCCTTCTTTCCAGCATATTTTTTTCTCTCCCTCTTCTTCTGAGGAAGGAGGAGTGAGAGAGGATTGTGGTGGAGTTCAGCTGCCCAGCAGGGTAAAACCACCACAGTAACCTAAAGTAGATGCTTAAGATGTGTCAGATGAATTGCATGCTAAAAATATTTATCTCCATCAAATAACTAGCTATTGTATTAATTCCTGAAGTAAAATGGGACTACTCTTACCTACATAGTCCATTTGTTTTTCATGAAGCCACTATTTTTTTTTTTTTAATTTTGCCTTACATAAAACAAAGGTTTAAAATCACCATTTAATTGTTAGAATATTGTATGCTATTTTTTTACAGATAACCCATAAACAGTTTTCTTACAGTCCATGTCTGTCATTTTTATTTGCTCATATTGCCATTCCTTCAAATATTTGAATTCACTTTGAAGACTCTGATTAACCAAGAGAAAATATGTCTTTGTAACACGTCCGTACTACTGGAAGTTGCTTCAGTAATTCTGATCTATCAAAAAGTTTTAGAAGAAGTCTTGTATATAGCATTCAAAAACATGGTCATGTAAATTCTTTATTAGATTAGAGGATTAAGTCTCTAAAACTCTATTATGAATGCAATAGTCCTCTCTTTGACAACCTTTATATGAATCTTCTTTTCTGTAAATTCAGGAAATAGGCCTGGGAGGAGAAAAAAACCTGAAGGAACAATAAACAAACAAACAAACAAACAAACAAAACACAACACATGGTGATGGGAATAATTGACCTCATATATCTTTGCATTAATACATTAACCTTGGCATGGGCACAGTTGTTATTCAAATTAACAAATCGGCTAAAGTGGTATGAGAAGGATCTAAGAGCTGCTGAATGTTACAACATATTATGCTTCACTTAGCCTAGAAAAAATACACTAGATGAAGAAGACTGAAGTAAACTGTCATTTTAGGTTTAGACTTTAAAGGCTGCAGAGTGAAAATCTTTTCCAAAGATTATTTGTATCCTGCACTGGGAAGAGATTTTATACTATTCACATCTCTGGGTGCTGAACAGCTACTTTACTTTCAAAAATCACAAGTCAGAATCAGACATTGCTTAGAAAAACAACAAACAAAGAAAAACTAGGCATTGTCTGCCTGCCATTACTTTCCCTGTTGAGAAAATAAAATTATCTGGTAATAAGAGCTTTCTTATGGTTGTTTGTCAGCACTGTCCACCAAAGCGTTTATCCACTTGCCTATATTGATGTAAATTTTGACAGTGTCACTGCCACAGGTGTTCTTGAGAAATTTCTTCCACACGGGTGCAAAAGACCATTGGATTATTTCAGGTCATCTAGAAACTGTCTAATATCATTTGTCAGGAATTTTTGAGAGACCATACAACCTACATAGTTACCATTCATAACATTTCATGGGCTTCTTGTTTTCCTTTCCTCAGGATTTCTCGTGCAGGATTTTAGTGATTAATAAGGTAAATGAGTGTTATAGCTCTGAGCTGTTCAGAAACATGGGTGGTGACAAGGATTTATCTTTTAACCTGTGCATAGCACAGTGGTGTATCAGTAAGTAGGTTATACTATGTATGCTGCTGGATGAAGTGATCAATCAGTAATCACCAGAGGTCCCTTCAGAGCAAACATGCAATTCACTCATTGTTGCCACTGCTATTGCTCTTCATACATCCACATAGATCCTATATGTATCCTTTATTTTCAATGCTTATTTATTTATTTATTTATTTATTAATGTTTTGTTTTGTTTTCCATACTGGAATGAAATACAGCTGTGGTACCTTCTATTCTGGAAATTAAAGCAATCTGCTCTCTGTGTGTTTCCAGAAGGTAAAGGATGGGAGAGGCTGATAGATGTTTAAAAGGATGAAGAGTATTTTCCCTCTGTTTTCCTTATTTTCTAATATAATTTGGGAAGCTACAATCTCATATCAGATTCTAAATCCATGGTAACAAATATTGTTCTTGTAACTAGAGCTGGAACTTCTATGCAGCCAAATAAAGCAATAATTAGACAGTCTATAATTTAGATCTCTTAGAATATAACCCTTTCTTCCATGTGTAGAGTGGCCAGTGTGATTTTGTATGTGAATATTTAATATTTTATCTTCATTTACTTTTTTATTATTATTATTTATCATTATTATATATATATATATAGATCCCGCTAAATGTTGCTACATTCACTCTTCTATTTATATTAAAATGTGTTCTATACTTCCTAAGGAGGATAGAAAAATTCACAGTAGTATTTTTTGGTCATCTTCTGTGAATGCAGGTTTGTGAACCTTAAGTCTGTGTCAGTTCTGCCAAATTAAACACTGTCAGGGCATGCTTCCAGCTACCAGAACTTTTTCACTTAAATAGATGAATTATTGAAATAATTCAACAGTTAAATGGTTAAATTATTAAAATGTTTTGGCTTGAGTCATCTAGCATTCTCCAAGTTCATCCAAGCACAATTTTAGAATTAGCTCAGTCTGGAGAATCTTTCCAAATGTAGTTTGAATATGGTCATCCTGTACTGAAGGCTAAGATAAAGCTTAGTAGTAGAGATTCAGCCTCTGTGTCTCTAAAATTCATAGACCAAGTCATTTTCAAAATTATCTCAAATGTCACAGTAACTAAGTGATTTAATTCTAGTTTCATTGATAACATATTGAAATAGTTTATTTATTGACATTTATTTTTTTCCTCAGAATTTGGCACATAAGCTCACTACTAGAAGACAGATATGTTATTAACATGGAACATATTAATTTAAGAATGCAAGAATCTGCTAAAACAGCTAGTAATTAAAGCTCTGCTTATATTAAGATTATTACTTAGGTATGTAAGATACAACACCGAAAGGGATATAAATGTGGTAGAATATATTTTAGTAAATCGTGAAAGAATATTCTTAGAAATTTGCTTTCAACATCTACTCAGTCCTGGTGACAACATAAATACATATTGCAAGTTTAAAGACAATGAAATCAGTATTATGAATGTAGGGGATATATTCTTGATTATTTCTGTCTTTTGAAGCAGAGTTTCATCGTGGGATCTGAAACTGCAAGTGAGACTATTTTTGGACTTGGTGTAATTACCAGATCATTTACAGGAACTTGTAATTACTCTGCAGTACATCATATTTAATAGATTTTTTTTTTTTCTTTTACTCACCAGAGGTCTGATCCTGCATCACTGAAATGAAAGGATGATTTGCCAGTACCCTCAGTGTCATTGTATCAGACCATAATATATCTTTTTTTTTTTTTTCTTCTGAAAAATGTCATTTGTATAAATGAATTTGTGCAAGCTTATTTCAATAATTCACGATAACCAGATAAAAGTAAATGAAAAAAAAAAAAAAGTTTAGTACAACTTTTAAATATATTAATTTTTCATTTAGAAGGTTTCTTGTTTAATCATCCCCGGCCCCCCCCCCCCCCAAATGTGCATACACTACAGTATTACATTATCAGCCAGAACTCATGTCTTGTGTGAAGAAGTGAGGGAGAACATTTTATATATTGAAATCAGATGACTGGTTCAGGAAAACAGAGTTTTATTCATTCTTTTGTTACTAGATGTCCTAGATAAGTAGTTTGTTCATGTCATGCTTTCATTTAACCACGTGTAGAATTGGTGTCATGGAGTTATACTTTACAGATGTATAGTCTGATTTTCACAGAATCACAGAATCACAGAATAGTCTAGGTTGGAAGAGACCTCCAAGATCACTGAGTCCAACCTCTGACCTAACGCTAACAAGTCCTCCACTAAACCATATCCCTAAGCTCTACATCTAAACGTCTTTTAAAGACCTCCAGGGATGGTGACTCCACCACTTCCCTCGGCAGGCTATTCCAGTGACTAACAACCCGTTCAGTAAAGAAGTTTTTCCTAATATCCAACCTAAACCTCCCCTGGTGCAACTTTAGCCCATTCCCCCTCGTCCTGTCACCAGGCACGTGGGAGAATAGACCAACCGCCACCTCGCTACAGCCTCCTTTCAGGTACCTGCAGAGTGCAATAAGGTTGCCCCTGAGCCTCCTCTTCTCCAGGCTAAACAAGCCCAGCTCCCTCAGCCGCTCCTCGTAAGACTTGTTCTCCAGGCCCCTCACCAGCTTCGTAGCCCTTCTCTGGACTCGCTCAAGCACCTCCATGTCCTTCTTGTAGTGAGGGGCCCATAACTGAACACAGTACTCAAGGTGTGGCCTCACCAGAGATGAGTACAGGGGGACAATCACTTCCCTCGACCTGCTGGCCACGCTGTTTCTTACGCAAGCGAGGATGCTGTTGGCCTTCTTGGCCGCCTGAGCACACTGCTGGCTCATATTCAGCCGACTGTCAACCACTACTCCCAGGTCCTTCTCTGCCAGGCAGCTTTCTAACCATACATCTCCCAGCCTGTAGCTCTGTTTGGGGTTGTTGTGCCCCAGGTGCAGGACCCGGCACTTGGCCTTGTTGAACTTCATACCGTTGGCCTCGGCCCATTGGTCCAGCCTCTCCAGATGCTCCTGCAGAGCCTTCCTACCCTCAAGCAGATCAACACACGCACCTAACTTGGTGTCGTCTGCAAACTTGCTGAGGGTGCACTTGATCCCCTTGTCCAGATCATCGATGAAGATGTTAAAGAGGACTGGCCCCAGTAGTGAGCCCTGGGGGACTTCACTAGTGACCGGCCTCCTACTAGATTTGACTCCATTCACCACAACTCTCTGGGCCCGGCTATCCAGCCAGCTCTTAAGCCAACGAAGTGTACGCCAGTCCAAGCCAAGAGCAGCCAGTTTCTTGAGGAGAATGCTGTGGGAAACGGTGTCAAATGCCTTACTGAAGTCAAGGTAGACCACGTCCACAGTCTTTCCCTCATCCACTAAGCGTGTTGCCTTGTCATAGAAGGAGATCAGGTTCGTCAAGCAGGACCTGCCCTTCATAAACCCATGCTGACTAGGCCTGATCGCCTGCTTGCCCTGCAACTGCTGCATGATGACTCTCAAGATAACCTGCTCCATGAGCTTCCCTGGCACTGATGTTAAACTAACCGGCCTATAGTTCCCCGGGTCTACCCTCCGGCCCTTCTTGTAGATGGGCGTCACATTTGCTAGCCGCCAGTCAAGTGGGACCTCCCCCGATAGCCAGGACTGCTGATAAATGATGGAAAGCGGCTTGGCCAGCTCTTTTGCCAGTTCCCTCAGTACCCTTGGGTGGATCCCATCCGGCCCCATCGACTTGCGTACATCCAAATGCTGTAGCAGGTCGCCAACCATTTCCTCATGGATTGTGGAGGCGACATTCTGCTCCCCATCCCCTTCCTAAAGGGGATAAGTCTTTTTTTGAAGGAAATTTATTTATTGAAGGGAATATGCCTTTTTATTGAAGGCATATTATTTTTTGGACCTTTCAGTAAGCAGTCATGTTTGGATGATTATTAGTCAGGAACTGTTTGGACGATTATTAGTACTCCACAGTTTATGTTTCTGGCCCTCCCTCTTCCCTTCAGTGCTGATTTTAGAAATTCATGTCATTTTGTGCATTCATATTTATCTTATATTTTTGGTATTTCAATAACTCATCCATTATCAGAATAATTTAATCCTGGGAGAGAGTACAACAACCTTAGATCTAGGAATGATCTTCCTGAAAAAATATTGAGTTTTTCACAAATGGTCTACAAACTTGTAAAAAACAGTTGTCTGCAGGGCATCAATAATAAAAGTGTACAGATTCTGGGAGCATTGAAAGTAAGACCTCTGGGTTGAGCAGGAAAAGAATCCTTTACAGATCAAAACATGCACAGTAAAAAACAAAACAAAACAAAACCAACCAAACAACAACAACAACAAAAACACATCGGTCTATATCTGGTCCCACCTTAGTAGCAGTGAAATTCTACTGTTATTTGCATGGTGCATTTGCATTATGTGTTCTGTGGTTCATCTGTGGTTTATCTCAGCAGTTATCTGAATTACTCAGGTTAGGTAGAGGAGAAGAGATGTGGCCTGAGGCAAATGTCTGGTTGTGCACATCACAGTGATGTGCAGCCACCCTTATATTTTGTATTTTGTATATTTTGTATTTTGTATATCTTGTATTTTGTCCAGTAGTTCTTCCTCCTGGTATCAGTGAAAAGATCATTGCTGAAAGAAGGGCTGAATTATTATGATTCTTTGGGTTTTGGTGCTGCCTGAATTATTTGCAACATGTATGTCCCCCCAAAAAAGGATAGCTACTAGTTCTTGCCTCTCTTTTCTATCATTACATAAAGCACTGGTGGAAAGAAAGGCAGAGACATCTGCTCACAAGCAGCCTCCTGGGAAACTCCCTGAATTCCACTCAACCCCACAGCAACTGTTGGAGACATGTAATTTGTTAGGGATAGATATTATTAGGTTCAGCTAGACCACTGCATTGTTTTGGGGAATGAGAAATATGTACACGAGTCAGTGGTATACATTCATTTTCCAAAATATGTACAAAACACTGCTGGGAGCAGGAGTTTCAGGGTACAGGCCCCTCTGGAAAATCTGCATTACTTAGACTGCCGTTACTCAGTGCTGAAATATTAATATGAAAATTTTATAGATTGCCCAGATACAACCCTAATTCCCTGCATTACTTCCAGTATGAACACTCTGACCTGCAAAAACATAGGACCCATAAGAATTACCCACAGTCACTTCACATTCCTAATGAATGTGGAGAGGAAGGAGTGGAGAAGCTTTTTTATATTGTGTGTCAGGAATGTATAATAAGCAAGTGATGAATAATTGGCATAATTTGTAACTTTTATAACAAGGGAACTTCTGGACACTTCAATAAATCAGACAATTTGTCATTGCAGTAAGTCTGTCCCATATAAACATTGTTGTTACTGTTGCTGACACTGGTTGTCTGAAGTTAATATGTTTTTCAGTAAGTTCAAACACATTTGTTGAAAACTTGAATATAAAAATTACGATTTTGTCCTTTTAATATTAGTATGTTTTAATGAATCTTTTAACACTTTATAGCTGTGCTGGGCATGGTTTTATACTGTCATGAAAAAAGACTACTCTTCCACTTAGATAGATGCAGAACTGAGATTAGTATTACTAGGATTTTTATACTTGTCCTGAATGAGAATTGAGATCTCAAAATGAAAAGGTGCATTCAACATTCATATTTAAAAGGTCTAATGTGTCCTTCCTCTTCCTTTTTGTAGATTATCAGAAAAAAAAAAAAAAAAAAAAGAGACCAAAAAAAGAAAGAAAAAAAAAAGAAAAAGAAAAAAAGAAAAAAAAATCAATTTCTGCAGGATCATTTGCAGATGATTTAATTATCAATTGCTTGGTTGTTAGTTACATCTCTCACCTCAGGAAGCCAAACTTATGACAATATATAAATTGACAAAGAAAACCTGTCTTTGAAAACATTTAAATGTTTTGAAAACATTTAAATGCCTTTCTCTTAATGGTCTTAGCTACGTAAAATTCCTTTCACAATGATTTTCATTACTGCAAGTAGATTAAAATCAAGGCTAAGAAGAACTAAACTCTTCATTCAAAGAAAACAGTGTAAATTCATAATGAGTGTATTGATAATGGCTTTGCTGTAGATTTATTTCCACTCACTACAACTGCAATATAGCTATCTGTTATGGTCAGATGCTGTTTCAGCTTTGATAGTGGGAAAACTCCTTTGACATCAGGTGAAATAGGTTGTGCTGTTAAATACATGGGTATTTGACAGTAGTATCTGACTACTGTTAATCCCCTGTGCTAATACAGCATCAGAATCATTTATATGGTGAAAAGGCAAGCTTACTAGAGAATTGTTGCCAAACAAAGACAAATGACATCCTGACATAATCTGAAAATGCATGAACTTCTCAATAGTTTTTAAATTGGTATGGAGAGTATGAAATTTCTGTTATCTCACTTCCGTTTATTTTATTTCCTGGTCTTTTTGTCACTGAGTGAAAGGTGTGGATAAGAGGTATGTTGTTATTCTGAGGAGCACTTCTTAAACCAGCTTTCTAAAGGTACTATAAAGCTAGACTCATTAGTAACAGTGTAGTAAGTAGTGCTTGTATAGGTTCTCATACCAGACTCCTAATGCATCTGTGTACTAGATTAAAAAGCAAGACTAACATCTGCTTTGTGTTTGCCCTCTTGCCTTCCCCTCCAGGGAAAACGAGCTGAGTGGTGGGCTTTAGTTTGAAAGCTATACAGAGGAATAACAGGTTTGGGCTAGAATGGCTGAGGAAGCAGAGTGCAGTTTACATTACGAGGGGAAGGTATCTGGTGGTGTTTCTCTGGGAGAGTGTTCTGCAATATGAGACCATGTTCACATATTCATCACCAATATATTTTTTAATACAGAAATTTTTTTACTGTCAAAGGAACGAAGGGATTATGTGTTGTCTTTCTCATGGTATTTTAATCCATGCTTTGGTCCCCGGATATGGAGATTACCAAGATCTTGAAGATAACAACTTTATTCTTCAGGTGTGCCAGGTTAGGAGCTGGGGTTTGTTCAGAAATCCATGGTCAAGGAAGACACATCACCAGTTCAACATCTTGGTTTGCACTAAAGGCCAAGAGGGGCAGCTTCGCTCAAGTTTACCTGAGTGGTGATAAATCTAGAGTGATAAGCCCTAGATCAGTACTGACTGATGGAAACAGTAGGCCCTGGGAGTGTTGATAATATTGTTTTGGGGTCATTCCCAATCAGCAATGATAAATTGAGGAAGAATTGTAGTGTATAGATTGACAAATTTAAAATGCATGTTTTCCACTAAGAATATGATGATAAGGACAGCTTCTGAATCTCAAATCGTGTTGTTTTGTTTTGTTGTTTCATTGGTTTTCCTCTGCTGTCAAGCCTTGCTTATGTTCATCTTTAGTTGGTATCCTCACTCAGATGATCCTCTCCAAGTGATTTGTTGATAGCTACAGTCATCTGTGGTGACAGGTAAGTGGAACATGTCTATCCTGCCTCTGTGTTGTCCAAACCATAAATACTTTTTCAATAATAAATAAGGAAAACATCAATAAAGTCAACTCCATGACCTTATCTTTGAACACTAAAAAACTGGATTTGATCACTACTTTGTTTTAGAAGAATGGCAAGTATGACCACTATTACAATGAGAATGTTTTTTTTTATTTTTTTTTTTATTTTTTTTTTATTACTTGGAGACAAACTGTTCATTATACGGTATTATAGCAAGGTTGATTACATTGATTTACCTCTTCCATTTCAGTTTATTTTTATAAAAAGTTCTTCAAATTACCTACCTGAAGAGTAATACCTAAACAGGTGTCTGTTTTTGCAATCTGATTTTGAACAAGTGCAAACTCTTTTTTGAATTTAATGAGATAACTTACCTACCTGAACATATGCTTAAGTACTTTGTTGAAGCACAGCACAAATCAACATGACTTGCAAGTACCAAGCATTGATATGGAATATCAAATACTTGTGGAGAATTTAGGGACTGATCTAAAGAGTTAAGGCATTTCCCAAAATAATTATACTGAATGATACATTTTCCGTAATCACAAATGCTCTCATATTCCCGAAGCATGAAAGACTTAATCTGTCAGGTTCATAATTAGTTGTGAATATTTTTAAATTTTTAAATTTTTCTTTTTAAAATTCAAAACTTGTCTCTTTGTAAGAAATATCAAGCAAAGTATGTCATGCAGACTAGATAGCACAGTGACTAAGGACAACTTCTGTGTCTACAAACACCTGAAAGAAAGGGACAGAAATGAGAAAATTATGGGTTTTGTAGGGCAGCAGTGCACAAAACCAAGTTACACGTAAACAGTAACATGCAAATAGCATGTGTTTCCAAAGGTTAGGCTAGGGCCAGAAGAGAATACATCCTGAGCTGAAGTTAGTAGAGGGATAAGAAAAAAAAAAAAAAAAAAAAAAAGTAATCAGGCTTAAACAGTGTGGTTCCCAGCAGTGACAGCCAGCAAAGGAGACATTTCTGTCTTAGATATTTTTATGTATTTATTTATTTCTCTGTCATCACAATAGTATCACTGGGCAGATATATAACTCCTCAGCACACAGGCACACAGAGGTGTGGGCATGTTAAGAGAACAGCCACTGGTAAGAAACCCCACAAAGCTTTTCAGTTCTTAAAGGTCACACATATGATCAATGTTAGATACCTTGAGGAATCTAAGTGATTGGAATTGGTTTTGGTCATTTGGGGTCAGAGTTACATTTTTCTATTTATTAGGCTCTGTGAATATATCTGAGAGGTGGAATAAAATTATAGAAAGGTTAACTGAGATGTGATCACTGTTTTTAATATATAGGAAAAGAAGAATGTAGCATTCAGTGGTTTTACATGTACAAAATCAACTTTTCTGGTAAGACTCGGTATTTTGCTAAATTATTGTGTGCACATTAAAGAATTTTTGCTTCTCAGTATTAAATAAAGCTCTATTTTATATTGCACAGAGGACAAGGAAAGTTGTAAACAATTTCTACTTTGTAATGAAAGATGTCTTTAAATGGAACAGGTTACTTTAATATTTTAATTAAACATACTCCTTTAAGTAGAAATTGTATTATGTTTCTTTCAATACAAGAGTAAAAAAAAAAAAAAAAAAAAAATAAAAAACAAGACTTCCATATTCTTAAAATATATATGGTTAAAGAACATAGCTTTTCCACTTCTGTAATCAGAACAGAATCACCTGCTTAGCCGTCAAATAAATATAGTAGAAATGTATGCATTTCAAAATACTCTATCTGTATCTAATAACTAGATATTGACTTGTTAGGAAACCTACTTAGAGATGTACGGCTAAGAGTAAAAGATTATTATCAAGGGATGCAAATTCTCTGTAAAAATTAGACTATGATGGTCAATAAATCTCAGTAGGAGTGGCCAGTTCTACAAATTACTCATCAGTTCAACAAATTACTTCTGTAATAAGATAAATAGTGAAACTGTAAACCAAACTGGTTGAGACACTGTTGAATATTCACACTTTAGTTCAGTCCTGTGAAGTTCCTCAGTTCCATCCTGAGTATCATTTTTTGGCTGTGAATATGGTCTTTCTCATATCATAGTGACTGAATGTGTTGCCTTCAAGTAAAGCAGAATCTTATACTTGAAAAAGTACATAGATAAATTTCTGGAAGTATAGAGAAATCCAGTACCAGCTAGGTGAGAGTATAAAGATGGCTGTTCAAAAAGCTTGACCAAAGCTTTTCTCTTTTCAGTCAATGAATGGGAGTGGATGAATGGCCAAATTCACCTTGCACCTAAGATCACCTTAAATCACACCTGAATTTCTTTACCATCTTCCATCAATTCCATCCCAGTTTTCAGAGATTTTAGCCAGAGATGTTATCAATTTTTGTCTTTGACTGACTTAGGCAAAATTTAAGCCACCTATCTATGGCTTCTAAGTCAAGCTTTCTCTCTGTGATATAATTTGGATTCTCAGATATTTGTCTTATACATTGTTGTTAGTGGTTTGTCTTCCAGAACTTTATTGTCTTTTGTTTTCAGCTATTCTATATATCCATGACAAATTGACAATGATAACAATTTATTCAGAAATGAATAAATGAATACATTTATTCAAATATATATATTATATATGTTATATAATATATAATATATAGATCCTAGTGGCATAACTACATTTGTTCCAAAGAAATATAATGTGTTCAAGTGTCTGCACCCATACTAGTATAAAGGAACTAGGAATTCTATAGTCTGAGAAATTAAAGGAGATGTGAAATGAAATGAAGTGTTTCATTTCAGGCCCACAACATAAAAATAAATCTTTTTGTTTTGGGAGTATTTTCAAACCAATATTTTCAAAAAATCCTTTGCAGCAAATTTCAATGTTTCCACTTTTTGTTATTACGAAATGAAACGAAAATATGATAAAGGAAGCAAAATAAAAGACCAAGAGGTTTTTGTTTGTTTGTTTGTTTTGGCTAGAACAGTCAGTTGAATTTTGTCTGCTATACATATTTGAAACGTTTTCTGTGGTTATGTTTTATACTCTCCTGTTTATCTATTGACATCTCTGACAGTATAAATCAGGGCATACTAAATTCTCCATTCACAAATTAAAATAGTCTACTCTCAGAGCATATATGGAACACAATATGTTAAAATCTGCTTTTGTCAGACAAAAAGTTCAATAATCAATATCTACTGAACTGTAGATAATCTTACATGTGTTGTACATTATTTTCCAAGCATTTAATAATCACATTAAAAGATTTTTTTAAGGATTTTTTTTTTTCTTTCTAGTTTCAATTAATATTAGAAACTCTTTATTCTCATTTGAGACTCACTGATTTGAATTGGGGAGGAGTTTGAAACCTTGTTATGAAATTACATACATTTTATTCAGCTTCAAATTTTCTTCTTCCTTTTGCAAGATCGTTTCAACCATTGAGAAAACTAATTTTTTAAATGCTGAAAGATTGAACTGATTGCACAATCACAGAATCACAAAACTCTTTAAAAACATGTATACATTAATAACTTTGCTTACAAAGTAACTGCAGACATTTTATTTACATGGACAGCCTTACACAGTGTCATGGTATTTATGGGGCAAGCATCATATCATTATTTGTTTGGCCTTCAAGCCCTGAGTTCAGGATAAACGATAATTTATTTTCCTCTGTGCAGTTTATTTATTTATGTTTTTATTTTCTGAAGAAAAACCTAATTTTAGGCACAGAATCTGATTTTCAGTGAGGTGGTTTCCACCTAATTTTCATGCTGGCTTGACTGATTCAGAAGAAGGTCAAGTGATTAGCCCAAGGTCATAGACTGAGTCATTGACTCAGATTATAAACTAGGATTCTACTTACTGAAGAACTTTATTTGGGGAGATAAAGATTATAATAAGACAGAGGCATATTTCAGCACAATATGACATTTATTTATTTATTTTTTCCTTGTTAGTATAGGTTTCACCATCTACAGCAAAACAGTTTTATATTTCCAGGGTCTTCAACTTTCTGGATATCCTACTTTTCCTGTTTCTACTGACACCTTCCAAAGGTTCTGGTGGCTTCTGCTGAGAGATAATTAAATATATTTGTTCTGCAATGAGCTCTATTTCAGATTACAATTGTTTTCATTGCCTGGGCTCCTGTTTGCTTCACCAAAACTACCTTATCTTCATTAGAGCCAGTTGCAAAGCTAGATTAATTATGCTGATTGACAAGAGCAGACAGCAATGTAAATTATTTGCCTCTTTTACTCTTCTGTGTCTGACACTTCTAATGTGTGGAGGTCCTGTATGATGGTGTACCCTTGTAATGATGGCTGAGCACACTACCATGACTACAGATGAGGGAATGTGTAAAATTGCATCCTATTTTACCTTGCCTTTGATTGGTTTATTATTTATTTATTTATTTATTTTTCCAATCCTCATGTTATTTCTATTCCTTAAACCCAGCCAACTACTGCGTCCTCGAGAATGTGATGTAATCTGTCTGACTTCTTAGCTTGTAAACTGCAGAGTATTAGAGTGACAGTGAATATCTCCAAAAATAATTGAAAAATTTGTTCATGGCCTAAAGACTGTTTCCCCAGCTGCAAAAACCACACTCCTTTGATTTGCTGTGAGCATCTTTGTCTCTTGCCTTCTCCAGGTGCAGGGACTGGTGGCAGGAGATGGTGCCTTGCCTTTGGGAAAGACCAATGGTGCCTGAATGATGTTCCATAGATGACGAGTTTGTATGTATGAGGCTTCTTGGGGTGATTTTTTAACAAGAGACAGAAATGTGCACCAGGTAATACTAAACCAAACTGAAATAAATCACAAAGAGGCTGAAGTGTCTCTGGGTTTTAACTATTGAGAACGGAACAAAGCTGGCTTTCGATAAGCATGTCAGTTGCAGCCTTTTGGCTGCACATTGTTTCCAGAAGCTTTTGTTTTGCATTGCTTCACAGTACAATCTAGCTCTTCTGTGAAGTCTCAAATGTATATTTAAACACAATACCAAATTATTCTGAAAACATTTTTTTTTTTAACTCAAAAAAATGGACATACATATATGCAAGCTTTGAGCATGCAAAATATGATATAAAATTCTGTGTTGTTAATGCATGTGTTCATGTGATAAGAATTGTGCTTCTGAGTAGTGTCAGTACAGAATCAGAAGAATATCATTCACATATAACAGTTGAAAGGCTAGAAATCCAGAATAAATAATTCTTTCAGAATATATATATTTTTTTCTATTAACTCTGTAAGTACATGTAAGCAACAGCTATATCTAAAAAGTCTTGTTATTTAAATAATATTGAATATGCATTCTTTGCATCCAAACTTTGGATGAGACAAATTCATATTTTCCAGTGCTATATAAGTGCTACAGTACAGACTGAGGGCTGAGGAGTGTTGTACTTTTGATACATCCAGTACACAGATTTTGGAAGTTAAAATAGCAGTTAAAATGCCTGAAAATAATTAACAAATGTTTCTCTGAACAAGTTTTAAACAATAATAGGTCAGGCATTAACTTGGCATTATATATGAAATTAACGATTTTGTTAACATGGGTTATATTTTGCATCTTAAATACTATTTGTGTAACTGTTCAAAGAAATTACAGCTCGCTGTATAAAAGAGAGATTTAGAGTTTAGCTTTTGGCTATGTTTGGATGTTCGAATGTTTGGATGTTTGAAGGAAGTAGGAAATATATTAAAGACAGGTGAGTTAATTCACTTGCCATTTTTACTGGAGGACCAATAATATTTTGTGGGCTTGGTATTTTTTTTTTCCCCATTTTCTGTAGTTGTGACCTACTTCACTATGTTCTAAGGTGATGCACATTGTGTATCACACGTGTTACACACATGGTAGGATTATTTGGAGGTATTCAGGATGTAGAAATGATCTTCTGGTTATTACAGTGGATATTAAGTAGATTCTTTACTACAGAATTCCTTCTAAACTATAGGGTGATTGTTTAACTTCTACATTTAACTCTAAATCAAGAGTAGCTATCTTTTTCTACCCTCAGTATGTTTTGTCCACTTGGATTGTGATTTTTTTAAGCAAAATTCTATCATTTTTGTCTAAAGAAAAAATATATCTAAATATACATTAAAAAACATATGGCCATGTAAAATATGGTTGTGCTGTCATACAGAAGAGCTTCATCAGACAGGAGAAATAGGACAACATGAAGCGCAACAAAACAAAATGCAAAGTCATGCATCTGGGGAAGAAGAACCAGTGCATCAGTGGCAACAGGCTGGAGAGCAGCTTGGTAGGAAAGTCTCCTTGGAGTCTTGGTGGACATAAAATTAGCCATAAACCAACAATATGCTCTTGCAGCAAGGAAGGCCAGCAGCCCTCTGGGCTGAGAAAGAACGTTGCCAGCAGGTTAAGGGAGGTGATCCTTTCTCTCTACTCAGCACTGGTGAGGCTACATCTAGAGTTTTCTGTCTAGTTCTGTGCTCCCCAGTACAAGAGGGATGTGGAGCTACTGGAAAGAGTCAGAGAACTCAAAGATGATGAAGGGACTGGATGATGTGATGTACAAGCAGGATTTGAGATAGGTGTGACTCTTCAGGTTAGAGTAGAGAAGGCTCAGGGGGACATTCTTCTCAGAGATGCTCAATGAAAGGACAAAATTCAGTGGGCACAAACTGCAGCTGGAAATTCCGCATAAATATAAGAAAACACTTTTTACAGTGATGGTGGTCCAACACTGGAACAGGTTACCTGGACAGACTGTGGAGTCTCCATTCTCAGAGATGGATTGACAAAATTTGACTGGACATGGTTCTGAGAAATCTGGTCTGATTGATTCTTCATTGAGTAAAGACAGTTGACCTAGATGCTCTCCAGAGATACTCTCCAACCTCTACTGTACTGTGATTCTGTGACGTATATTCTGATAATAGTAAGGTGGTCTATGAAAAAATGTAATATTACCCCCAGGGAGAAGAATCAGGATAAAGAGCCATGGTGCAATACAATTGCAATACCCTATACACTCTTCATTATGTTCATGTGTCATTTTAACAATTTCAAATACTAAAGATACATGATTTTTAATTTGATTTATTTATTTATTTTAGAGTCCAGGATTGAAAGTTCTGTTGGGACGAGATAACTCTGGTCATTCTGGCAGAGTTGTATTTCAAATTAGGGCTTGGACAAACTTCTTGCTCACTTACATGAGAACTGAGCTGAACTGTGAGTGAGACCTGGTTTGGCCTCACCAGCGAGATGTAGAAATGAGTGAGCTTGTGGTTTTTGTGGCTTTAAAATCATAGAATATCCTGAGTTGGATCGAGTCCAACTCTTGATTTATTTGGGAGGATGTTTCCTTTTTCTTAGTATTCTTTCTTAACACCTCACCTGAAATATTTCAGTCTATATCAAGCCTTAGGTGGAAAACTCAACATAAAAGACTGAGTCAGCAAAGCCAGGTAGCTTTGCACAGCCTTTTTAATAACATATTTAGCTGTTTGCATGTTTTTTACAAGACAGTTGTAATGGAAATAGTCTTCAAAGAATAAGTATTTCCAACTCATTTCTTCAAAGGACTGCACACTTGGGATCAAACTTTATGTGCTGACTTAAGTGGAAGCAGCATTTCATCCTCTCTTCTAATGATTTTGTTCATGAGGCCAGGATTTCAATCCACTGTATTGCTTCAAAATGCCAACACATAATCATGCAACAATGATTACAGTTAGAGTTTCAGCAAATCCCATTGCCCCAGCTTGCTCATTTAGGTGATTTGTCTAAGATTAAATTCCATCTAATCTGCTTTTACTTCAGCCAACTCAGTAACTCTGTTGATTTTGATGGCTGAAATGATTTCCTAGCAGAGAAAAGCAGTCACTGATAAGAGCATTTGGCACCAATTTGTCACTCATAAATTCTCTATTTTCACCCCAAATGTAACTGTTGCTTGTAAGCATTTCATCACATTGCAAGTCATATGAAAGGACATCTTCCTTGCATGTATCATGTATCGGTATTCAGTTCAGTTTGACTAATATTCAGGCCTGTGGTTATAAAGCACCTCACCCGAGCTGCATCCTTTATTAAGGAGTAGAAATTCCAAAGGAAGAACTCAGTCTGTACCCATGGATAGGTCTGGGGGCATGACATTACAATTTTGCATTGCAACCATTTATTATAATCAAAATGAAAATAAATAAATGCAAAAACTGTGTTTATGATCCAGGTCTCTGATCACTCCATGTCTGCTCAAAGGAATGAGGATCAGTGCAACAGGTCAGCTTCCTGCACTGGACTTCTCCAGATGAAGCTCTGTACATCAGAGCTCTGCTTGCCATCTCAGTGGCAAATATATATGTATATATATATATATTCACATCATGTTGGAATTACTATGGTGGAAAAACCCTGACATGTGGAAACATTTCCACGAACAGATGCTAACATTTGTCAGATTAAGTAATGCCATTCAGATCTGTGTTAAAACCATGATCACAGGAGAAATTGCTTCTGCATCATTTGAAATAGCTGCAGAATTCTACTTCCAGAGCTTAACACATTGACCAAAATGGAAGCACAACTGATGAAGTACAAAAAGAACACTTTATGAATAGTTTTGAAAATATTGTAGCTTACAAGAACTCCAAAATTTTGAACCATAGAATAGATAGATGTCTAACCAGCTTGGTGGTTTTCATGAAATCATGCCTTTTATTATATTTTTTTATTTATATATATATTTTTTCCTGTATAAAAAGTAACAGCTTTTTCTCTTTGTCTGAAAAAATAAAAATAAAAATAAAAAATCTAAGCTCTATTTCTGAACAATGCTTAGAAAAAAAAAAAAAAAAAAGTGTATTGGTATATTGAACATCTGGTTTTAATACACAAGTCAACAGGCCAAGATAAGGTGTCACTTCTGCAGCTGAACACTGTGGAAGACTGTCATAACCACATGTCTCTGAACTAGAATTCTAGGTAGCATGAAAAAAAATAATAATAATATATTGAAGTCATCAGGTTGTTGTTTTTTATAATAAATTGTTACTCACTTTCTTCATAGGTCTTGCCATTACTAGGTAGATCAATTGTAGTTATTTTGGGTTATGACAGAGACTTGCTTTGGTTTCTAACCTGTAGGTATGTGTCATTCCTGTGTGTTGGCTCTGAAATTTTGAGTAAGATGCATATTTGAAAACACAGAAAGGGACAAAAGTGCTCCCTACTACATAAATAACATCATAAAGTGGTAAATTAATTGCAAATGATTCAGCTTAATTTTGGTTTGATGTAGTTTATCTGGAAAGTAATACAAGATTTCAAAACTTGTCACACAATTCAGTTTGTTTAACATAACAAATCATTTCCATTCATTTTCCATCTGCACTTAAGTTTGTTTTTCAAAGAGCATAAAATCTGGATGTAAATGTCATAGAAAATAGGAAGAACATGCTTGGTATGTTTGTGGTGTTTTGTTGTCGTTGTTTGTTTATTTGTTTGTTTTTATTTCCAGAAGTGTGAAACTTTTCATATGTGCTACCTGCTCCTTAAATAAAATTGTTTTCAAAGTCATCACTAAAACATTTTGCTTTGCTAAAAAGCATAGTATTTACTTGAAAATCATATTTTTTATACATGAAAAATGTAAAATGTGAATTGGAAGGCAGTTTTAACTATCACTGGAGTAACATAAAGTTATATGTTACACAAGAAGAATTTTTTTTTTTTTTTTTTTACTGACATTGGTTGAATTTCAGGAGAGAAAAAAAAAAAAGAAAAAGCATTGATTTGAGATTTTTTATTTATTTATTTATTTTAATAATCAGTTTAATTATCTTCCAGCTAGTATTTTGGAAAACACTTTTCAACATTCAGTGTCTATTTGCCATTATTCAGCAGTTCATTTCTGGATTATTTGTGTATTTGTAGTCTTGCTTTTGTTCTGGATATTAGAAAAAAGGATGTCCTGAGAATACTCTGTGTATTTGCAAATGGTGTATTCAGAGCCTAAAAGAAAATGATGTAATACTTCTTCTGAATGTGGTATAAACAGGTCATATAATTTGATGTACAGCTTTTGATAAATGTTCCTTCCTGCAGAAGTGTCTTCTGTTGAACTAACCTACAGTGATGTTTTTATGGTTCTTTAGATTATTGTACCACACAATTTCTACAACTGATGTGTCCATCGTAAGATTATGGTTTGTGTGTTTCACTTCATGGTCACTTTCAATATCACAACTTTAAAACATTATTTCAGTTTTAAAATTCATGCTGTATTTTTATTATTGTTGTATTACATGTATTTTCTTCTGAACTCCTCAAAAATATATAGTAATGGACCAGTAGCCACAATTTTGTACCTGAAGAAATTTGAACATAACAGATAAAAGATTTTATTAATACTTGCCTGTTTATTATTAATTGCTGTTCTACAGAGTTTTACTCCCATAAACCTAAAACATACTGCAGTAATGAACTTTCAGATATGAATATTATTTCTTCATTAAATTGCATCAATCTGAGGTAATTTTCATCAGGTACTGCCATCGTTGGCACGACAAAACAAAACAAAATCAAAACATAAAAAAAAATAAAGCAAAACAATAAAAGAAAACCAAACCAAGTAACCAACCAAAAACAAACAACAAACAAAAACAAATACACACACACGCACACACACAAACGGATCAAATGAATGAACCAACTAATCAAACAAAAACTCTAACATGGAAGGATTCTAAAGCAAGCAAAACATCCTGCAAGCAATGGTAGGACAGTTTCTCTGCCCAAGGCATAAGCTTTGCCCCTCAATTTGCTTGTAGTTCTTGTATTACATGTGAATTTGCATTGCTCTCCATTGCACATAAATAGAACTGTGGACAAGAATAGTTTTACTCTGTTAAGGTGAAAAGTACATTAGGCTTTAGAAGATGGTCAAGAGAGTTCAAGAATTTATATACAAAAATGACTTATTTGTTTATTTATTTATTTTTCAGAAGGATTCAGCATCTGACTCTTCACGTGGAATCAGATTTTCAAACCAAGCAAGGGTATATAAAAATGCATTATGCACATTTGAACGTCTGAACATGTGAAGCTCTCTTGACAGTTCTGATCATAAGGATTCTGTTGATCTAAATGGGTTATTCTGTAGAAAATCCTGTGATTAAATAAAATAATGACAGTAACATATTTTAAATCAGTGAAATTATTTCAGAAAGTGAGGAAGGGAAAAAATATATTTAAATATATATATGTATATATATTTTTTCCTTTGGCACCTACAGGAAGAATATCCACTCCCTCTCTATTTGTTATAACCTCAGAAAGCAAGAGGTAAAAATGTTGATGACTTTGAGTATTACAAACCAAAGCCGTATACTAGTAGTCCACATTTCCTACTACTATGTGAAGGGTAAAATGAAACAATAGATAGTAATTTGGCACATCTAAGAAGACCAACCAAACAGTATTTACTTAGAGATAGTATGGGAGATGTTCTGTCCCTCAAATAACACCAGTTTGTGGTGTTATAAATAGCGAGTGAATGCAAATGTGATTTCAGGAAAAGGTAAAAAACATTTTGGGGGAATATAATTAAAAACAGTGACAGAAGCAACGGTGAAGAATTTACAAGATTCACACACACAGCAGGAGCACTACAACCAATTCAAAGAAAATGCCAAGGCATTTTACTGAGAAAGGTGTTTTTGATTTGGAGGAGTTCATTTTTATCAATTTGTAAATTAATAGTAGCTAAGAGTCATAAATGCTTTGAAACTGGCAACTGCCAAGGTAGAAAATGGAAAGACAGCACATTTTCAGCCCCTCACAAGAAGGAATAGGATTGAAAAATGTTAAGAAAAAAGGGGAAAAAAACATCGGGCTTCTTATTTAGAGATAAAAGAAAGGAAAGGAGGATTACATAAATACCATCTTCTGTCTGGAGAAAATTAGGACCTCTCAAGTAAAAATGTAAGGTCAAAAGGAGGACAATGAAGCACCTTAAGTGTCTGTGATCAGTGGCTAGCTATTAGCAGTGAAATGCATGAGCAACCCTATTTATGAAGACTGGACAGCATAACAAATACAGATGAAAATCTCTGGCCCTCTAATATTTAAAAAGGCAGAAGAACTTGTGATTAAGATAGGTGATTTAGAAGAAACCTGTTTGCCACTGAAGTTTTCTGCATGCAGTTTCCCAACACCTGTGGTTTCCTGGGACTGGGCGAAATGCCCTTAAGAGGACTGAAATGATGCTGTGGCTCAATTTTCTAGAATTACCACTTTCTACATAGCAGGATTTGCAGAGCTGTGTGAGATCATCAAAATCTGTAGTAACCTAAAGGAGTAGTAACCACTGAATCTGGAGTAGAAATTTAAGAAATTTGTCACTTATGCCAGTGCAATAGAATGCCATATAGGATATTGTTAGTTCTAGCAACTTTTCAGAGGGCAACAGAATTTGTTGAAAGGCATCCTCATGCTGTAACAAGGAATGACAATATTCTCAGTACAAGCAAAAGTTATACTGAACATCTGTCAACACTAGGGAAGGTACTTCAAAAAAAGGAAGGAAAACAGCCTCAGGGAAAACTTTTTTTTTTTTTTTTTTGTGTAGTTCGATTACAGAAAAAGCAGAGGATATTTGCCCTATGGCAAAACATGTCACGTCTCTGGGTTGAATACATTGAGTTACAAGAATTCTCTCCTGTGTTAAAACATAACAACACATTCCTCCCAAATTTATCTGAATCTTTAGAGCTTTAACATCACCCACAGAGGATACAGACACTTTGGTATTTCAAAAGATATAAGAGATATTTGTAAATGTCTGAACAGCTACTCAAACTGTTTGACTATTTGTTTGACAATTATATCTGTCATGCTCTTTCATTTAGTATGAAGTAACTTTTCTCTACTAACATGCTACATGCTTCCAAAGAAAGAATGAATACTTCTTGTTGTGAATAGTAAAAATATTCCATTAGAAATAATTTTCCCAAATAGATTTAGGGAATTGTGATGGGACAAGGTTTTCTGAAGCTGTAAATTCACTTTCAAGCACATACATAAGGACTTAAATATCACTGCAAACAGAATATCTAACCACTGTAAAACAAATTGAAGCTACACCTTGCTCTGAAAACCACCCATTACTCTGTGCTCAGTTTCATGGAGAGTGGTACTTTGCCTGTGCCAAAATAGTATGAAGGGGTGGTAGGTGGCAGATCTTTCCTTAACCTGAATAATGCCTATGATTTCCTACTGACAGAAAGTGGTCTGACAGGGAGGCTTTTCTTCTGTTATTGTTCAGGGTTGGAGGTGATTGGAACATGGCTCCTAGAAAACCCAAGTTCTTGCTCAGGCTGGGGATATGTCAGTTTAGGTAGAAAGGTATATGGATAAAATATTATTTCCTTGGACTGTTGTGTACTTCAGGGACTGAAGTTTAGTATACTACAGGGAACACACACATAGGGCTCAACAAATACTTTGGTAAGCATAGATACAAACAGGAAAAACAGGGAAGCCTTTAACAAACAGACTTCGTGAGTATAGCTCTTAAAAATATATATACATTTAAAAAATCAACCAAATAACCACTAAACCAACAGAACAAATACAGACTGCAGGGCTGTTTCTCTCTTATTTTCTCACTCATCTCTCCCAGCTGCTGTTGCACAGCAGTTTTTCCCTTTCTTGAACATACTCTAACAGAGGTTCAAGAAGCTGGTTCAGCTTCACCCAGCAGCAAGATCCCTTTTGGAGCCAGCTGAAACAGTCTCTTATTTAATATAGGGCAACTTCAGGACTCTTCTCACAGATGCCACTCTTGCAACCCCTTAATTCCAAAACCTTGACACATAGGCCCAATACATTCTACCCCTTGTCTCTGTAAAAAAATATTTAAGAATTATCACTAAAATATGCGTTCATGAACATTCACCACAAAATCTTCACAAACTTTGCTTACACCAACAATAAGAATTACCCCAACAAAAATCAATATAACATCATCACAATAACAACAAATGTAGACAGTTTATACACATTTCACCCCTTGTCCCCCCACCACATTAACAGCAACACACATTCCTCATAGTTATATTCTCAAACAATGTCCAGTCCAAGTTTTGCCCATCACCTCTCCAAATTATTGTTCCTGCCTCAAGTTTCTTGAGAGTCCTACTTTGGGCACCAGAAATGCCTGGAGAGAGAGAAGGGTGTGATGAGCTGCCTATTGATGTTGTACTATCACAGTGCTATAACCAGCACCATAATTTCCCAAATGACTGCTCTCACATGCAATGATTCCCTTGGTAAGATCATTGATCCAGTCCCAGATTCCAGGATCCTTCCATTTGCAACAGATGCAAATACAGTTTTAGAGACTGTGGTTCTTAACTTACATTCACTGTGCTATGATTTTATGGTGTATGTGCTGGTCATCTTTATCTTTTTAAAGGTTTACCTATTAAGTTGTTTAATATGAGACTAATTATAAGTTTTAGCAGTCTATATAATCCAAACAAGACCAAGAAAAAGTCTTATTCAATACCTTATTTCACATTCTAATAAACAAAAACTATGATTTTACTGCATGTATATGTTTCATTTTATTTTTTTTTACATTATATATTGTATGCTGATAGGGTTGTGGTTTGGGTCTAAACCATAATGTTGATTATTTCTCTAAAACAATTGTCTGTGTTGAAGTGAATTAACTTAGTAAGTTTCTCAAGAGGAAAGACTGCCATCTTCACAAATGAAGCTACCTTGAGGGAGCCACAGGCAGGGAGTGCAAATGTGGATAAATGTAGCAGACTGACATGGCATATATGGAATACAAAGTGTCTGTAAGCAAGCATAGAAGACTGATTCTTCAGCATTGCTGATGTGCTCAGAACAGCTATCCTGCACACATTAAGTTTAACACGTGATACTGGACTTTCATGGTGCTTTTCATGCTAAGGGCCCTTATCTTAAAGTGATCAAGAAGGTACTTAATGGTATCAATGACTTAAGTTTTAATTAGAAGTGTGTGTTTTATCAAGTTTTCATTAACTGTTAATTGTGCAATCTTCTTTTCTTATGAAGAACTGAGGCTTAAACATGAAACTGCAGCCACACACATGAATTCAATAGTAAACTTTCATGGAAATTAATGCAGTGTGATACCTCAGCCAGTTTAGTCTAAATGAGTCTAATTTAGTCTATCCCTTATCCTCTGATGCCCATTAAATATAAATGTTCCTCTCTGGGTGGTAAAAATTTCAAATTATCTGTACTGTTTTTAATCCATTCTTGTAAAATGAATAGTTTGACTTATTTGAGCAGTTTTTAAGTATTCTCAAGATGGACTAGACAAAATTTGCATAAATCTTTTTCTAAACACTTTTCTTTAAAGCATGCAATTTTAAATGCTCCTTGTCTATTACTTACTGCATTTTATATTTATCATTCATATATTTGTAATAGTGAAGCATTTAGTAGTAGATATTTCTGTTTTTGTTTTGATTTGCTGTTTAAGAATCTGTAGTTTCAACAGCAGTGAAACTAGAACATCTCTCCTGTGAGGAAATCTGAGACAGCTGGGACTGTTCAGCCTAGACAGGAGAGGTCACAGGGGGAATCCAATCAATGTCTATAAATACCAGAAGAGGGGGTGCAAAGAGCCACGCTATTTTCAGTGGTGCCTGTTGCCGGGACAAGAGGCAATGGGCATGATCTGGAACACAAGAGGTTCTATCTGAACATCAGGAAATACTTTTTTAATGGGAGGGTGATGAAGCACTGGCACAGGTTGCCTAGACATATTGTGGAGTTTCCTCCTTGGAGATCTGCAAAAGCCACCCCAACATGGTCCTGGGCAGCATGCTTGAGCAGGGGGTTGCACCAGATGACCTCTAGAATTCCCTTCCAACCTTAACCATTTAGTGATTCTGTGATTTAGGGCAGATAAAATGAAGCCTAAGAACGTTATAATAAATGTTAGCTGTTAGGACATTGGAATTGTAAGACCTAAATAGCAAACTTGTTCCCATTATTTTTTGCCACTTACTTTCTCATTAAATTTGTTCCATGACCTGTAAAATAAGACTAATAAAACATAGTATCCTGTGTAAAACATTTGGAATGCTTTCAATGAAAAGTGACATAAAAATCTTGCTATTATACACTGAGCAGTTGGAGGCTGCTCATTCTGCTTTTAGAGATATCATGGATTTACCACCTTAGTGTGAGGACAGAGCCAATCTTAAAATCTCATATATTCCTAAAATCACAAGGAACATTTCAAGCAAACAGATAGTATTTTAATCACATTGCTCAATTCATCTTTTATGTTTGTGATTTTCTCTTTACTGATAAAGCAGCTGATATCTAGAAATTCAATTAATTTTCCTTCATCAACCTTTAAGGGAGCAGCTGAGCACAGAGATGAAAAGAGGGAAATTATAATTGCAATGCATTTTGAATAAAGAGTTGTAGTCCATTAGAAAACCCAGGCAGATCATGTAGTTCTACCCAGACAGAAAACCAAAATATTTTAGCTTTCTTGTAGCAAAAACAATATATATAGGCTTGCTTTTGCTAGTACTCTTTTGTCATCATTAGCTTCATTACCAACCCCAGAAGTCTTTCCTGTATGAGCAACATCAGTTAAAAAATATATATGGGTGAAATTTTTTCTTTAAAATAAGTCTGTAGATCTGTGTTTAGAATTCAAACCCCACTCATGATCTCCTAGGAGAATCTTATTAGGACTTACAGGAATTATGCTTAAACTTCCTTGAAATGAAAAAGAGCTATAAGGTTCATCAGTTTGGAAAAAATGAAATGTCTGAAAAAAATCCCATTGAAATAGGCAGATCAGTACTACTTAATGAAGTTAGTAGAATACCAGTGCTGTAAAATCTTGGATGTTTTGCTCTTTGTGAAAGCCAAGTCTTTACTTCTCTATTAATCCAAAAGATCTAACTATCCTTGAGAGGATTACCATTCTCTCAAGAATGCCACCAAGAAGGATCAGAGGAAATACTGAGAGTACTGTGGAAAGGGAAGAAGATCATGGGATCATAAGTTCATATGTTCATATGTAATTCAATTCCAAAGGCCTCTAACATTCTGCTCAAATCATAATGTGAAACGAGGTTGCTGAGGGCCTTATCCATTACTGTCTTGAAAACCTCGAAGAATGGGGACTGCACAACATCTTTGGAGAGCCAGCCACATTGCTTGACTGTCTTCATAGTGAAAAAACATCCCCTTATATCCAATCTGAACCTCTTTTATTCCAGTTTATAGCCAGTACATCTCCTGAAATTCACCAGTGCGAAGAGCCTGATTCTCTCTTCTCCAGACTGTCCCTGAAAGTGCTAAGGGACTATCGTTAAATCCCACAAAAAATGTTTCTTATCGAGGCTGCACATACCGAGCTCCCTCAAATTTTCCTCATGGAGCAAGTGCATTAGACCCCAAACAACTTAGTGACCTTCTCTTGGATCTGCTCCAGTTTGTCAAGAGTTTATCTAGTTTCTCTTTCTTGAGACATTATTATTTGGGGGGACTGTTGTTCTTTTTTTTTTTTTAAAAAAAATATTATTTATTTTATTTTATTTTACTTTTTCTTTTCTTTTCTTTTATTTTACTTTTTCTTTTCTTTTCTTTTCTTTTCTTTTCTTTTCTTTTCTTTTCTTTTCTTTTCTTTTCTTTTCTTTTCTTTTCTTTTCTT
>NC_048895.1:100391641-100456003 GCF_011077185.1 Oxyura jamaicensis
TTCTTTTCTTTTCTTTTCTTTTCTTTTCTTTTCTTTTCTTTTCTTTTCTTTTCTTTTCTTTTCTTTTCTTTTCTTTTCTTCTTTTCTTTTCTTTTCTTTTCTTTTCTTTTCTTTTCTTTTCTTTTCTTTTCTTTTCTTTTCCTTTCTTTTCTTTTCTTTTCTTTTCTTTTCTTTTCTTTTCTTTTCTTTTCTTTTCTTTTCTTTTCTTTTCTTTTTCTTGTGGATTGTTGAATTTGGTACATTGTGATACCTGTTAAAGGAAATGTGTGGAAATCTCTTCATACATACATGCTTAGATGTCATATTTGTCCCAGACACTGCTCAGGATTAGACCAAAAATTCATTATCTTCTTTTTTCCACACTATTTAATACAAAATGAGGGAATTTACAATATATGAAAATATAGTTTCTCTTCATTATGCATATGTGCCTATAGCCTGGGGGGAGCAATGAAATAATTTGTCTTTTTTAAATTATTTGTGGTATTTTTCATTCATTTCAGTATTTTATGATGTTACCATTCAAACTGGGAGACAGATTTTATGAATCGTTTCTCATATTCCTTTGTTTCCTTGAATTAAACCTGTAGAGTTCCTGTGGAACATATTAAACTAGTTTGTTCTTATGCTTTAAATAAAATGTACTGACACTGCCACATCAAATGTTTGGTTTTACCCATATTCCACGCTCTCCAGGTATAAGTCAATTATAGCTGAGGCCTAGTGAGGGATTTTCATATAAAACACAGTGCTACTGTAATCCTTCTATAATACTGTAATCCAGAACAGCCAGTGTGAATCATGGTCATGGCTGAAATAGACTGAAAAATATCTGCATATATCAGAGTAAGTAGCTACTTTTCTTTGGAAAACACAGAAAAACAGGTTGGCATATTGGTTCAGAACTTCCTGTGATCCATTTTGTGGCCGTTGTCCCTTGTCCTGTCCCCACACTGAAATTGTGATCTTACTTGCCTGTCTCTACATATAGGACATATACATTTCTGTTTGTAAAAATTTGTACTCCGTGGAAAAGAGCAGTGACTCTATAATCAGTTAATATATATCCAACGTAAACTATTTATTAGACCTAAACATACTGCAGCACATGCCAATCTTAGCTGAACAAATGTATAGCTCCTAAAGCCTAGAATAACACTATAACATTGGTGAAGAGAGGTGAGTGCTACACTATAAAAGCTTGAATTCCAAAACATGAAGAATACAGACTGAGTTTGTAATGAAAATATGCAGAGCAGCAGGAAGACAGTCTAGTTTCAATACTTCTTTGTGGTTTATACTTTTAAAAGCTTTCAGGAGGTAACTTAAATTCATGGCAATTGCTAAAGTTTAAGAAAATCTGCAGAAGCCTTGATGCAGGAAAGATTAGAGGTTAACCAGTGCACTTTCTAAATTAAATATGAACGTTGGGCAACTACAGGGTAAAATGTGAAGGGCTTAGTTTGAAGATGGCGTCCATCATTGAGCTAATTACAAATGAAAATACTGAAACCTTTGCTGCATATAAAAGTTTACTTGCTATTTCAGGGCTTTTTGTCCTTATTTGGGCACCTTCTTGTCTGCTTTCAGTTCTAGTTAAAATACTCCTTTATGCAACAGCAAAAAGTGAATAAGAGTTTAAGACTGTCTTTTCTTTTTCTTTTTTCTTTTTTCTTTTTTCTTTTTTAATCGTTACAGTCCTTCTTACTTTCTTCTTATATGCCAGTGTCATTCCTTTCTTTTATTCCCTCTCTTTGATATTTCACTAGATTCCTGATCTACATAACCCTGAGCTTTCCGAATTTCTGAGGCTGTTCATCAGTTTGAAGCAATGTACAAGCGGAAGTGTTTGCAGGATTATGCAGTGGATGCAGGGAACAGGAGTGGGAGGTCTCAGTTGTGGGGGGTCCAGTGAGGTGATATCAATGCTCAGGAATGCATATGAATGTCACTGGCTTTTAAAAAACAACTGCTATTTCAAACTTTTTTTTTTTTTTTTTTTTTTTTTTTTTTTCCCTCATCAGAATTTATATTTCTGAGGAGGCACAGAATGGAATCTCACATCTGAAAAATTCTCAACAGTCTTATATTTCAGAGCCACAGCATGATTCTTCACAAATGTGGGGAGTAATAGGAGCTGCCAATAGGTTTCTTGGACAGAGGTCTGTATGATTTGCTACATAAACTGACACTGAACATTAGCAAAACATGGCTTCATAGCATCAGGCATACTTAAAAACAAACAAACAAACAAACAAACAAAAAACATTTTAAAACCAACCCAAGAAGTAATAGATACTTCTTTCCTTCTTCCTGCTATTGTATGTATGTCAGTGTGGTTATGCCAGGTTACTCAGAGTAAACACCAGATTACTCTGGTGTTTGATATCGGCTAAAAAATGTGACGCCCATCTACAAGAAGGGCCGGAGGGCTGACCCGGGGAACTACAGGCCTGTCAGTTTGACCTCAGTACCAGGGAAGCTCATGGAGCAGATTATCTGGGGTGTCATCATGTGGCACTTGAAGGGCAAGCAGGCGATCAGGCCTAGTCAGCATGGGTTTATGAAGGGCAGGTCCTGCTTGACGAACCTGATCTCCTTCTATGACAAAGTGACGCGCTGGGTGGATGAGGGAAAGGCTGTGGATGTGGTCTACCTTGACTTCAGCAAGGCTTTTGACACCGTTTCCCACAGCATTCTCCTCAAGAAACTGGCTGCTCTTGGCTTGGACTGGCGCACGCTTCGTTGGGTTAGAAACCGGCTGGATAGCCGGGCCCAAAGAGTCGTGGTGAATGGAGTCAAATCCAGGTGGAGGCCAGTCACTAGTGGCGTTCCCCAGGGCTCAGTGCTGGAGCCGGTCCTCTTCAATATCTTCATTGATGGTCTGGATGAGGGCATTGAGTGCACCCTCAGTAAGTTTGCAGATGACACCAAGTTAGGTACATGTGTCGATCTGCTCGAGGGTAGGAAGGCTCTGCAGGAGCACCTGGAGAGGCTGGACCGATGGGCCGAGGTCAACAGTATGAAGTTCAACAAGGCCAAGTGCCGGGTCCTGCACCTGGGGCGCAACAACCCCAAACAGAGCTACAGGCTGGGAGATGTATGGTTAGAAAGCTGCCAGGCAGAGAAGGACCTGGGAGTGATGGTTGATAGTCGGCTGAATATGAGCCAGCAGTGTGCTCAGGTGGCCAAGAAGGCCAACAGCATCCTGGCCTGTATAAGAAGCAGTGTGGCCAGCAGGGCCAGGGAGGTGATCGTCCCCCTGTACTCGGCTCTGGTGAGGCCGCACCTCGAGTACCGTGTTCAGTTTTGGGCCCTCGCTACAAGAAGGACATGGAGGTGCTTGAGCGAGTCCAGAGAAGGGCTACGAAGCTGGTGAGGGGCCTGGAGAACAAGTCTTACGAGGAGCAGCTGAGGGAGCTGGGCTTGTTCAGCCTGGAGAAGAGGAGGCTCAGGGGTGACCTTATCGCTCTCTACAGGTACCTCAAGGGAGGCTGTAGCGAGGTGGGGGTTGGTCTTTTCTCCCACATGCCTGGTGACAGGACGAGGGGGAATGGGCTTAAGTTGCGCCAGGGGAGTTTTAGGTCAGATGTTAGGAAGAACTTCTTTACCGAAAGGGTTGTTAGACACTGGAACGGGCTGCCCAGGGAAGTGGTGGAGTCACCATCCCTGGAGGTCTTTAAAAGACGTTTAGATGTAGAGCTTAGGGATATGGTTTAGTGGGGACTGTTAGCGTTAGGTCAGAGGTTGGACTTGATGATCTTGAGGTCTCTTCCAACCTAGAAAATTCTGTGATTCTGTGATATTATCACACACTTGTGGACATACTCCACTCTGGCTTCATGTGCTGGGTCTGGCTGGGATTAAACTAACTTTCTTCATAGCAGCCTTCATGGTGATGTGCTTTGGATTAGTGGCTAAACATGTTGATAATAATCCAGCGTTTTGGCTGTTGCTGAATGGAGCTTGCAGCTTGTCTCCTTCCCTGTCTGATCTTCTCCCCTCCCTGAGAGGGGATAGACAAGAGGTTGTGAGGGGACATAGCTGGAATGGCTGACCCAGACTGACCAAAGGGATATTCCATACTTATGATGTGGGAAATGAGGAAGAAATGGTTACATTTGTGGTTATGGCTTTTGTCTTCCCAAGACTGTTACATGTGCTGAGGCCCTGCTTTCCAAGTAGCAAATAAACATCATGGAATAGTGAATAATTTCCTTTTTTTTTCTTTTTTTTTTTTTTTTCTTTTCTTGTCTACACAACTTTTGCTTTCCCTATCAAGCTGTCTTTATCTCACTCCACAAATTGTCTTACCTTCCTTCTACGTTCTCATACTGAGTGTTCCCATGAGTGAGTTCATGGTTGTGTGACAGTTTGGCTGTTGGCTGGGATCATTCTCCTGCAAGGGTCATGCTCAGCCTTGGCAATAAAACTTCAAAGTGTGTGTGCATGTGTTAGTTGCATAAAAATGTGGAGCTTTATGGAGACTTTACTGAAAGAGATGAAGAACAGCGGGTGTATTGCTACCTGATCATATGAAATAATGTATAGCTCTGTAGTTGCTAATGACAGACTATAAGGTTGGAATAATCTTATAGTAACATAATTATTATTGATAATGCTGTTATTATTCAACCTTATTCGGAATTATTCTGGATAATTCAAAGAAAATACTATTTCATTTCTACATTACAATTATTTTGTATTTATAAGCCACCCAAATCAGTTTTCATGATTCTGCAGAAACAATGGATGGACACTAATATTTGCACAGAAGAATCAGAGGGGAGAAGAATGGTTATCCTTTAATCTTTAAGAAATGTCATATCAATTTAATTTCCCATCTCCCCCAATATATCTGTATCTGTAAAAACAATCCGTCTCTTGAAACTAAATCTTAGAAAAATTATTCATGTTTCTTGCTGCCCTTCTTTCTGGTTCATTCATAAATTATAAAATTCATCTTAGTTTCAACAGTCAGTAAAGGCCTCACTTAAACCTTGCAAACAAGTTTTACTTGGGAACTAAAAGTGTCCACAATTTGGTCTGCCAAACAGATTTCAGCCTGCTCTAGTAAAATAAGCAGGGCAGATTAGAGACTTTGTTGTCTCACTGTTCCCCTGTCCCAGGCTCATGTAAGCTTTCTTAGAAACCCTGACTCTGTTTTGTTGACAAAGGATGCTGTATTTTTATTTTAGAACAGAGAAATCTTTCCATTTGTCTGAATTTCTGATTACATGTATTCATCTTGATTACTAAGAACATAACTTTTTTGATTGTTTATTTTCTCTACGTACCCAGGTACTGCACAAGATGGTGCTGAACTAGAAAACAAGGATTTGGGTTCTACTGTTCTTACTCAGTCATTGTTTCCAACTTGCTTCAGTTTGAAGGACAGATTCTTGAGATTCTGTTCCATAACATGTACAGAATGCCTAAGCATTTGTTTAGATTATTTGATTAGATTATTTTAGATTATTTGTTTAGATTATTTGTATAAAAGTATCCCAAATATTGTCCTCACTACATTGAAACTAGCATTGTTTATACATATTGTATAAGGATGAGAGTAGAAAAGCATGCATAAAGTATTTTATTTTCTTCATTTCCTATGTGCATTTTTGTCAGTGTTTCTTGAAGAATATTCTCTAGGTAGCTCAGTTTTCCTTGGAGATAAATATCAAGACTGAGGTTCATTTGAAACCCTTCCTTCCTGCCAATACATAACGTGTAAGAGGAACCCATGTTGATAAAGAAACTTTATAAGCTTTAATACAGAGGTATTTCTCTTTAACTGGAGGCAAGGAAAAATGCACATATAATCAAAGGCCCTTTAGCTGGATCATAATGAACATTGAGAAATTCTTTCTATGACTTTATTAATAGGAAAGGTCATTCTGTGGGATAGCTAAGATCTATTTTGATAAATAATTAAATTAAATTAAGAACAACTTTTAGTAATATATGGAAATGTATTCCTTTACTTCTTTTTTTTTTTTTTTTTTTTAAAGAAAAAGAAACAAGAAACAAGACATAAAGGTAAATGTTTTATAATCTCTTCTGAAGTAATCTCTTGATATAAATCTCTCCTGGTCTTTTAATCTTTGACTACATTCCCCATTTTGAGCAATACAGCTCCTGCTTTGTTTACAAGATGTAGAGAGTGATTTAAGGAAAATCAGAAAGAACTGGACTATAATATTCAGAAAGAATTGGACAGATTTGCTCAAAACCCTTTATGTTATAGTACAAATAGAAAAATCTGTAAAATATTAAGACATCAGCAATATACTGGTTTGAAGACTATGTTATAGACCTACTAATCTACTGCTAGAATTGGTAAATGATTATATGTATACTGTTAGCACCAGTCTCTTTACTGGCTTTATTTGGGTTGTTGAACCTGGAGAAGAGAAGGCTCCAGGGAGATCTTATAGTGACCTTCCAGTACCTAAAGGGGGCCTACAGGAAAGCTGGGGAGAGAGTCTTTACAGGGGACTGTAATGATGGAAGAAGGAGTAATGGCTTTAAGCCAGTAAATTTAGATTAGATATAAGGAAGAAATTCTTCGTTATGAGGGTGGTGAGGCACTGAAAAAAATTGCCCAGAGAAACTGTGTATGCCCCATCCCTGGAAGTATTCAAGGTCATGTTGGATGGGGCTTTGAGCAACCTGGTCTGAAGGAAGGTGTCCCTGCCCAGGGCAGGGGTTTGAAATTAGATGATCTTTATGATCCCTTCCAATCCAAAACATTTTATTATTTTTTTTGTTTGTTTGTTTTGTTTTGTTTTTATCTGAAGTCTCACAACTTACAAAATTGAAAACTTGAAAATTAATTAATAACAAAAAGAGAACTATATGCTACAATTGGGAAAGAAAGTGAAAATCTGCAGAATCATTTGCTCCAATAGACAACATCAGATTTAAAAGGAATAAAAGATATGTTCAGCATTGTCTAGCAGATGCTTTGCTTTTCAATATTCATTTACTTTCAATACATACTTTACAGTCAATACTCATTAATACTGGAGCACCAGAAGTCTGTCTGTACATGATGTAACTTCTGTTATTAATAGTTAACAATAATTGTGTTTTTTTTTTTTTTTTTTTTTTTTTTTTTTTGTATAACACTGATTAATCATCTTTCCATGCTTTCAAGTCTGGTTGAATCTGTGTGCTATGCATCCCAGCAAAAGCATTAGCTTTATTTTGACCCAGGCTACCATACTTCCCTTCTTCATTGCTCTGTCATGGGAGTTTAATCTTCTGAATTATACGTAAAAAGACAAATTAAATTAAACAGAGCTTGCTGAATAACCTAACAACTAGTCCCTGAAGAATCAGTCTATTCTTTCACTCCAAGAGGTTAGTTTTGGAGTGTGTGCTAATTTCCTGCAGACTATTCAGCTCCTGGCTGGTTACTAGAAATCAGCTCCTTTCTAGAAATCCAAGAAGACCATAATAAAACACAATGAAAGTTGCAGTGGTAGAACTGAGGCATAGTCTGCCTCACCTCAACATGTTTCAACTTAGAGCTGATTCTTCAAATTCCAATTTATCCTAAGCCCTAGGATTCCAATATTTATTTTCCAGTGAAGAGAAATAGCTTGAAGTCTGCTTAGACTCAGATGAATTATTTTTGATTAATGCATAAAGAATCCTGTTTAGCTGAGGCAGCTTACCTGTAGAGTTCAGTGAAACAAAGACATAAAAGGAGAATAATGTTTTGCATTTTCATAAGCAATTTTAACTGTCCTCATTTTCAACAAGCTGTTAACAGTGCCACAGAATGAACACCACTAAGAGTCAGACTTTTAATAATCATCAGCAGCAAAGATAGATTAAATTCTTTAGAATAAAATAGTACATAAGTATAAATAAATTATTTTTATTATTTAGACTTATTGGGCTGCTCTGCTTAGGTTGAATGATATAATACAATTTTATTTTGCACCCTTCAGTAGTTTCTGTTTTTCTGTTTGATATGCAGAAAAAAAAAAAAAATCAATCTTTATTTAGAAATGACCAGTTGTAACGTATCTTTGGGTTCATTTAAACAGTTTTTTTGTTTATTTTCAATGCAAAAATATGAAGTTTGTATCCAGAATAGCTGCAATTCTGTACTGATGCATATTCTATAATATGCCATTAAAATATAGGAAAAAAAAAAAAAAAAAAACACTCTAAATGTTTCCTTTTTTTATAAAATATTCATGAGATAGCATCACCTGTCTTGGATTATGTTTCTTCATCTGCCATGAGGTATATTCAGTGGATTCCACTTAAATACATCATTCTTTATAGATCTATGTATTTATATGTATTCAGATAATTTTCTGACACAAGAGTACTCTCATCAAACCAAATAAGAATATACACATGAATGTAAAAATATATCTCAGTAAAAATATAACAGATTATCTATGTTGTCCCTTCTGGTTTTACAGAAAATTAAATATATTCTATAAATTTAGCAATGGAAGAACTAGGATAAAAGGGGAAAAAAATCACTGTTGCTGAGTAACTCTATTAAAGCTGATGCAGTTATAGCCAACACAGATCTGACGTAATATGTTAATGTTTTTATGCTAAATTTAAAAAGCAGAACTTTGATTTTATTTTCATTTTTATTTTTTCATTCTGTATTTTTTTTTTCCATTTGGTTTTTACCTATGGTGTTTTTTAACTATGTTTTTTTGTTTGTTTGTTTTGTTTAAACTGCTGAAAAACAATCTACATATGTTATGGTCAAAATTACACAATAAGTGAATTTAATTTCTGGTTTTCTCTTCAATGTGTATCAAAGGATTTCAGTCATATAGACTGGATTGAAGAATGAAAGATAGGCACTCAAGTCATTTTGAGAGTTATTTTGGCCATAGCAGCACCTGCTGAGATTGTTTCCAATATTGCCTTTGAAATTGGTTTTCAATTTCTTTGTGTATCCGAGTACATCTGTGCACACACAAATAAGATTCTTATATTTTTCTTCTTTGAAAACTGAAGTGATGTCCTGGTGAAAATGTACTTTTTCAGCTCTTACTCATCCGGAATTACTTGGCAGTAGCTGGTGTGAGAAGGGGAAAGAAGTTGTATATAAATATAACATTGTATCCTGTATTATATTAATGTAGGCATGCCAGATGACATGGACAGCCAAAAAATCCTCTAGCCGCTGCTGTGTAACAGTCTATCTGTGCACAAAAGATGCTTGTCCTTCTGATCTTACTTTCTGTGAAGGATGAAATAAAAATTCTGTGCAAATCCACAGGTAGTACTTCTGGTAAGGATTGGATATTATCCAATCCAAGGTTTGCAGAATTCTTCTTCCCCCACTGCTCCACTAGGAATGATGTATTTGAAATTAACTATTGTCTCAGAGACTCATCACTTTCTTATTGGCAAGGATAATTTTCTTCAAGGATCTAAATCCTACCCACATGGCCAGGAAAGCATATTCTTATAGGTAGAGATGCATTAAAGTTCACAATGAAAGTCAAAACTATAAGGTTGCATTAGCCTGCATCCTCCAAAGTGTCTCAGAACATCTCTGGTTTCTCTTCTCTTCCTCAAGCATTTGCCCTTGCTCTTGGAAATACATCTACATGCTTCACCTTCTTGGTTAAGTCCTTCAGTAAAGACCTGCTGTAGACAAAAGTACCAATTTAAGTACCTTGCACTTGGAGACTGAATATGTTTAAGGGAAGGCTGGTAGCAGAGCAGCAGGGAATGTAACCATTTCACCAAACTTTCCCTATTAATATTAATGAGATTAAGAGATTTAAAATACTATATAGAACTATATGGGGAGTGGTGGGGCAGGCACAAATCTGTTCTCTTTAGTGACCAGCGATATCATATCAGGTTCTGGGTCCAGTCTTGTTGGTACTGGGTCTGGTTTTAAACGTTTAACATCTTCATTGACGACCTTGATGAGGGAATAGTGTCTGCCCTCAGCAAGTATGCTGATGACACAAAGCTGGGAGGAGTGGCTGACACACCAGAAGGCTGTGCTGCCATTCAGCGAGACCTGGACCAGCTGGAGAGATGGGCAGGAAGAAACCAGATGTGGTTTAATAAGAGCAAGTGCTCTTCCCTGCACCTGGGAAGGAACAACCGGAAGTATCAGTACAGGCTGGGGGAGAACCTTCTGGAGAGGAGCTCTGAGGAGAAGGACTTGGGGGTCCTGGTGGACGACAGGTTGACCATGAGCCAGCAGTGTGCCCTGGTGGCCAAGAGGGCTAATGGAATCCTGGCATGCATTAAAAGGAGGGTGGCCAGCAGGTCAAGGGAGGTGATCCTCCCCCTCTACTCTGCCCTGGTCAGGCCTCACCTGGAGTACTGTGTCCAGTTCTGGGCTCCCCGGTACAAAAAAGATAGAGATCTCCTGGAAAGAGTCCAGTGGAGGGCCAGAAAGATGATACAGGGTCTGGAGTATCTTCCCTATGAAGAAAGTCTGAGAGACCTGGGTCTTTTCAACCTGGAGAAGAGAAGACTGAGGGGGGATCTTATCAAGGTGTACAAATATCTGAGGGGTGGGAGTCAGAAGGATGTAGCTAACCTCTTCTCAGTGGTTTGTGGAGATAGGACAAGGGGCAATGGCCGCAAAAGAGAGCACAGGACGTTCTGCACTGGCATGCAAAAGAACTTCACGGTGAGGGTGACGGAGCACTGGAACAGACTGCCTAGAGAGGTTGTGGAGTCTCCTTCTCAGGAGATATTCAAGGCCCATCTGGACGCCTACCTGGGCAGCCTGCTCTGAGGATTCTGCTTTGCAGGGGGTTGGACCCGATGATCTTTCGAGGTCCCTTCCAACCCCTACAATTCTGCAATTTTGTGATTCTGTGATTCTATGATTCTATATATTCAACAGGCATCTAGCAGCTGAATGGCAATGAATAATTGGTAAGTAACAAGCAGTGGAGATAACACAGCTCCATCTCTATTCTTTTAGTTTCCTGGATCATAAGGTCACTGATAGAGATAAGAACATTTATGCGGAAAATCTGGTTACTGGCTGATCTTATATCTTACCAGACTTCTCATTTTCTTTTCTCACTTTCTATATGTAACTCAACGATTGGCAAAACAAGACAGGAAACCCTGATTCCCATTTCCGTTGACCTCAAAAACTGTTCCTTGAATTGTTTTTTCCTATTTCTTTTCTTCTTTATGGTGATATCTAGAGACCAAAACTGCAGATGTGTCTAGGGCTATAAAAGAACTGTTGTCTACATTACAATTGAGATAATAAGAGATCTTACATCTGGACACATAAGCATCTGATTACTTTTAAGGTCATTCTACACAGCATAATTTTTTGTTGAGTCAAAAATAGTTAAAGTAACTTGTGTAGATCTGTGCCCAGCCCATAGTCTGTCACCAACACTTACTGAGAGTAAAACTTTAAGGAAATGTATTAAAGTGTACTAGGTATATCACACCACATCCTAAATACAATATCTCACCTCAACCATGTTTTAGGAAGAATTCGTGGCCATCAGTGGTATCCATAATGGACTTAATGTCCAAATTTGGCTAATAATTCTGTGAGATTATTGATTATTTTTTTTTTTTTAAAAAAAAAAGACTCGTAGCAAAGAGACTCACAGTTGAAATGTTAAGCATGTAAAGAAATGTTCATTTTTGTTTGGAGATTTTGTTCTTCTTTTTAATTTTTCATGATTTAGTTTCCTATTGGTGTGTCTCAGTTCTAACTCAAATGAACATTTACTACCTCATCTCCTCCATGATGCTCATAGACCTATTCCATATCCATTCAAGTATTTTTTTTTCCTCTCCTTGATGGGTATGAACAGTTCTATTGTGGACCCAGATATTCAGAAATAATTAAGTTGTGGCAGAAAAGCACAGCAGAAAAAATAGTTTTGGGAACAGTAGAGGTGAGATTATGACTCATGTTCTCCACACATATTTTTTACCACTTCAAAGTTTGTGTTGTTTTATTTATTTATTTATTTATTTATTTTTTTTCTGAAACTGACATAGGGACACTTTGATAACATAGGCCAAAAAATCTGCTTCCATGTGAAGGAAAGCAAAAGACTCCAGTTCATGTTATAGCAAACAGAATTCATGTGGAAATCTCAGGTTAGCTTTAATCTTGAAGGAATAGATCTCAATCTTATTGTATTATCGGCATATATAATTATCCATAAAAATCAGTCTTTTTTATAAAAGGTCAGATAATTTTCCTGTCCCATGATATTACAGGACAGTGTTGTCACTTTGTGAAGATTCGGAATAATAAAAAAAAAAATCGCTAAGTAATAAAATATCTTCTGCAAAATGTTGGATATATGCAAAATATTGACCAAGCTTTTTGTCTTTAGCATTCTTTAAGTGTACTTTCTTCTGTGATTACACCAATAATTTCTTTAATGTGTTTCCTGTTAACACATTAAATAAATAAATAAATAAAAACTAAATTGTAGATTATTGTCTTAATTACTAGTTAAAGTATGTTTAAAATATTAGCCAAATAGAAGCAAAAATAGTTGATTTGTCAAATAATCTGATAAATATTGTGGCTTCATTATCAGTATCAGGACAATTATTTTTGTTTGCTTTTTTTTGTTTTTGTTTTCATTCATGCTTTTTTTCCCAGTATCATGGTTTCAAGAAGGTTTATTTATTAAACTTTATGGCAGTGGAATATCAGACATATGAAAATTGTCTGATATTTGAATTTTCTACCTATTTTCTGTTAATAGAATTCATGGATAATTTTTACTTATCAGCTAATGGTTTGGATACCCCCAACTCTAAGCATTTTCCTGATTTCAGCTCAGACTCAGGAAACTACAGACTACAGGAAATCATGCTAGGAGGAAAAAAAAAAAAAAAAAAAAAGACAAATAACTAAACAAACAGCAACAAAAAAGTCTATTCTGGCTAAAAGCCAGGGAAGAGGATGGTACAGCAAAAGTGAGGAAAGATCTTTTGTGGTCTAGAACAAAGAAGTGAATATTGTAGTTCAGAGCATACATTGCAAAATGATCATTGTCTTGAAAAAAGGGGGGATGCTTCTCCAGCCTGGCAGCAGGAAAAAGTCTCTGGGCTCATTCCCAATCTCAACTTCTCAGATGAAGTAAGAAGAAAATTCTTTGCCCCACTATGGAATGAGAATTGGGTTGAGGTCTGTGAAACCTCACAGGGCAGATCATCCATCTTGTTCCTCAAGCCAGCAGAGGTCAAAGGTCATAATATGTTGTATACTCCTTTTTTTTTTTTTTTTTTTTGATGCCTTGGAAATAATGAACTTATTATGGTCAAAGACCACCATTAACGGGAATGAAACTGAGATACTATTGGCTTGCAGTGCTTTACAAGTAAGATTTCATGGGACTGTTTCCATGCATGTTGCTTCCTGCACACTTAAGTAATTCAGCTTTTCTGATATAAAAGAGGCCAACTGACAGTTAAATAAATGATAAGAAAATTTGACATAATATTTTTAAAGAAAGATACGGTGTCACTAAAAACTCTTTCTATTTGTGCAATAAAGAAGGCTTTATAAAAAGCATTGTTAGATCTCAAACTAGGTCATAAAAAACTATCAGATTCCAGAACATCCATTCATTGTCTCAGAAACCACAAAAAGGAGATTGTACAATTACAAAAAGTAAGAAAAGATTGGGAAAGGGAAGAATTAAAGTTTTGTTCTTCTCTCTCTCTCTCTCTCTCTTTCTCTCTCTCTTTTTTTTTTTTTTTTTTTCCCTACCCAAAGAAATTTGACCATTATGTGCAGTCTTCCAAATCCTCTTCTGAACAGCAGAGTAAAGAATACCTTGTGATATTTCCATCATTCTTACTGAATCTGGGCCATTACACATAAGAGATTATAAAATTCAGGTAACAAAAGATATAAGTGAGTTAAAACCTCTTGCTGTACTGAAGTGGTGGAGGAATTCTAGGCTCTATCCTTGTTTTTAAAGATGTTTAAGCACCTTTGCGGTTCCTGTAAAAGAGAAAATGCACAAGAAGTCTCTTAGAGAGGAGACCAGAATCCAGGTCTCTCTCTCTTCGTCTTGGAAAAAGAACTATTTCCTTCAGCAATCTTCAAAGTTGTATTTTAGCAGAAGGATTAGAAAGAGTATCCTCTGAGTATCACCATACAATTTCATAGCTTCTAGGTGGTACAGCTCTCATTTCAGTTATAACATTTCAGGAACTGTTGATTTAAAAATATTTATAATCCCAATTAAAATTAATAATTGTGATGTTAAAAATGATGTTAATTCAGAAGTCTGATCTTTCAATCCTTTTTCTTTTTTCCTGAAAGCAGTTTGATATGCTTTGTTTACATCAGAAAAGAAGTACAAATGTTGAATCCCTTTGAGAAATTTTATCTCCATTATAGCATTACTTAATAAGAATGCTAGGAATCTTTAAGGATCCACACATAGACATAAACCCCTGTTTTACTTTCCTTGTTGTGTATTTTCTAGACTAGTGAGATTCCTCCTATATGGCTCAGTTGTTCAACCTTTTTGTATCTGTATAGCTGACTAATAAACTGAGAACTCTACTATTTTGATTGCATAGTTGAATATAAATAAGTTGACAGTCTGCTGTTTGACAGTCTGCTGTCTGTGAAGAGTAGTATGTTTCAAGGTTTCTGGTAAGTTCTGATAACAATAAATTTGTTTGAAATTGATGGTAAATAATTGAAATACAGTGACACATTACAGTAGCAAATAAATTATTATCAATCATAACTACATTTCTAACTTTTCAAGCTATACTAAATATAGCTTAAAAAAATGTTACTAGATGAAATCACTGAGCCATTACTAACTGGAAGATGTTTTAGGATAGTTAGGAATTCTGTCCTGACTAATTACAAGTACAACATTAAATCAGCAGCTGCACACAAAACTAGTTAGAAATGTGATTAGGACAAGCAGCTTCATAAGTAATAGCAAACTGTTTCTTTACAAGTCTTTGTAAATAACTACAACCACCCAAACAATTAAACTTTATTTTCCCAATCAAATTTGTACTATTCAAATTCCCAATAGTTTTTCTGGGCTCCAGTAATCCCATAAATATGTTAATTCAAAAACTATTTACTGTTTCTGCACTTTTTGCTTCTCAGCTTCTCAGCTGATCTAGATCAACTTTTAGAACAAACAAATCTTTAACTTTGATATGTGTGTTTGGTTTACATAACATGCAGTTGTCCAGTTGCTTCTTTCTGAATAAATGTGTTTATTAAAAGCTCATTAAGAATCTACCCAGATCTTCATTTTGTTCAAATCGGTGGACAAGTATCCGTTAAAAGGACTGACATCCTTCCTTGACTTCATAACTCTTCCTTCTTGGGGGGTTGTGAGATTCAGTGTTCTAACTATATTTCTCAAGGGAAAAAGTTATGAAAGCATTTCAAATATCAAAATACCTGAATTATCTAAGATAATTTTCTGATAAATCTTCTATTGCCTTTGTTTTGAAGAGTTGTGTTCAGCTAGTCACTTGTGATGACCTGTAATCCTCAGCAGGTACAAATATCTGTTCAAATAAGTCAATTATTTGAATAATAATAATGTGTGGTATTCTGCTTATGCCTCCTCTGTGTTGTAGAGATACCTGAGGTCAGGACTGACTTACCTAGAGTAGATTGCGCTCTGACCTGGTGCTTCCTATATAGACACAAAATTAAAGATAGGCAATGACTCATTGCCACCTGCAAATGGCCATTCCTGTCTGGTGAGTACAGTGCATAGAGTGATTAGTTTAGACATAACAAACTAATTTTAGAAGTCTCAGATGAGAAAAATACCATCCTTCTGGACAAATGTAAGGAAGTAATGTAAGCCTATGAGACCCATTGTCTGATTCAATTTTTTGCAGGGTGCCATGTTGCCATACCACTTGCTTTTCAAGGTGCAGAATGGTGTTCTGGGCAGTGGCATGGAGCACAGGACGTATTTCCAGTCATCTGGTGGTTGCTTCCAACATTGTAAGTACATGATGCATGCCATTGAGAGTTTGAGGGAGTACAATATAAACAGTGCCAGGCCTCCCCATATTTATATCTCAGACATCGTACTCCAAAAAGCCTTTAACCACATGGCTTGCTTGATTGCAGCATGTTTCACATTCAGGGATAACCTGTGCAATAGTGTCCATGGTTAGGTCCACCCCTCTATCATGAGCCCACCTATGTTACATATCTTCCTTGATGGACTGAGTTGTCATGAGCCTATCAGTCTATGAATAACTCACCTTTCTGTTGCCAGTCGAGATCCACCTGAGCCACTGAAATCTTAGCAGACTGATCCACCTGCTGATGGATCAGCAGTGGTCCAATTCTTGGGTATGTGAACATCTACATGGTGTACTTTTACATCCAGGTTCTCTACATGGGCAGCAATATCTTGCTACAATACAGCAGCCCAGATGGGTTTGCCTCTGCACTGGCAATTGTTTTGCTTCCTTTGCTGTAACCACCAGCAAAGAGCATTTGCTGCCATCCATGAGTCAGAACAGAGAGAGAACACTGGCCACTTTCCTTGTTCAGTAATATCAAAAGCCATCTGGGTGGCTTTCACTTCTGCAAATGACCAATAGAGAGTTAGTAGAAGCCTGGAATAAAAGGATGAATGGTCTCTGTGTAAGTTCTTTTCTACAATGATGTTTGGGTTTGGGCTGGGATAGAGTCAATTTTTGTCATAGTAAAGGATACGGTGCTATGCTTTGGATTTGTGATTACAACAGTGTTGATAACAGATGAATAATTTATTCATTGCTCACCATTGCTTAAATGGTGTTAGGACTTTTTGTTTCCCACAATGCCACACCAGTGAGTGGGCTGGGGATGCACAAGAAGCTGGGAGAGGACACAGCTAGGACAGCTGACCCAAAATGATCAAAGATATACAGCATGTGATGTCATGTTCAGCAATAAAAACTCAAGGACATATAGAAAAAGTGGGGTGATATTTGGAATGATGGTATTTGTCTTCCCACGTAACTGTTATGCATGATGAATACCTGCTTTCCTGGAAAGGACTGAACATCTGCCTGCTAATGGGAAGTAATGAATGAATTATTTTGATTTGCTTGTGTGCGCAGATTTTGCTTTACCTGTTAAACCATCTTTATCTTGTCCCACCAGTTTTCTCTCTTTTACTCTACTGATTTCCTTCCTTACCCCACTGAGGGGCAATGAGTGACCAGCTTTGTGTGTTTTAATGCCTTCCAGGGTTACCCAACAACACAATTATATTATGCCAAGTATAGGAGGTTTAAGCATGGAGAACAAGTGTTGATACTAAACTCTTTTCTATGTTTAGACTTAAAATACATTTCTTAGCTATCCACGACATGTATGCACTTATTTTAACAATGCTTGCTAAATAGTTTCATTGCAAACATCAAAACAAACACTCATCCCATGGGATGAGTCATGGAAATATTTCACATTTGCATTACTGCTTCAGGAAGCAGAAGAGACTTGTAGGAAACTCTGGACAAAAAAAATCAGTCCCCATGAAAGATGATTCCTTCCTGACAGATGCTGTGGCTTCCACCAGACTATATGGCCTTGGTTGGGGAATAAGGAGGAAAAAGTACACATAATCTTCAAACTTCGGGCAAAACATGAGATATACCATGGGTCACTGATGGGCAACAGGAAAAACACCAGGCTATATATAGGACACTTAAAGAGCATGGGTCACCTTAGGATAGTCACCTAACATTTCTGTTCTCATTTTACCCTTTAGATGTCTGGGTATCTAGATGGAAGCTGAATGGCAGAACATTTCAGTAAGTAAGGCTTGGGACTTAGAGGAGTTTTTAATTTCATTCCTGCTGTACCATGGTCTCTCTTATAGCTGATTAAGTCAGGAAAAAGACACTGATGTCTGGATTCCTTCCATTAAATTAGGCACTTCAGTTATGTGTCTAAAGTTAAAAGCTTAGTGCAATCTTCCTATAGGATTGTAAATGGAAAGAAAAACACTTCCAGAGGATTAGTGAAATCTACCTGGGCTGAATCAGTATCTGAAAACCCTTTCTCTCTGCGGAGACTGCTTCTGTATTTATGACCCTAGACAAATGCTTCAAGGTAGGTGTGGTGAGTTTGGGGTTTAGAGCCTTCTTGTGGGTTCCTATGCCTGATGGGGATGTTGTGAGAATAAATGCTTAATTTTGAAGTTCTTGTCTGTGTTATCATATATGTTAGCTATGTAATGACCCAAGATACCCAAGTGACACTCTGTCTTGCAGTGATCAGCGCAGAGTCCCTGATCTCAGCTGGGTGATCAAGCAACAAACATAAGCAGATTTCTGAGATTTCTTTCCATCATCTTCACTAAACTTTCTCCACCACACACAGAGACATTTTTATTTGACCTTACACTGGAAGCCAACATGTCTCTGAATATTTTGGCTTGCTAAACAGCTAGCATCTGTAGTCTTCAGGGCCTTGCATAACCTCACAGACCATGGATGTTTTTAGCTGGATAGGACTCAAAATTTTCTTTTTCCAGTTTTTAAGGCTTTCTGCCAAAACATCTACTTTGTTTATGCACCAGAATCATCAGCAAGATTGGCATGGCCTTGGGAATGTGTTACTTAACTAACACAGAAGATTTAATAGAAGGGAGATAAAACATACCTTGTATGCTTCTGTAAAGCCCAGATATTAAGAGTCTTATTTTACTTCGGTTTACACAATTAAAAATTGGGAACAATTGTGCTGAAGTCAACAGTTAGACAGGATACAAGTGGTGTTAAGTGAGATCAGGAACAAGTTCTTAACTTCCTTTGGCATTTCATAGACTCATTACACCTTTAACATATAAGTTTAACCTCATGGTTTTATTATTACTGTTGTTGTTGTAGTTACTATTACTATTATTATTAATAATAATAATTAGTTTTTATTATTATTAGAAATAGGTGTAATTCTGTCAAAATGACATCTGGCAGACATTTTTTTAAATCTGTAGGGGTTACAAGTACTACCAAAGTTTGCTATTACTTAGAGAAGCCTACTTTTAATTACTCTTTTTAAAACTCTCAGTCTGTTCACTTCGAGAATATATGAGAACTCTAGATATAATTAGAATTATTTAACCCGATAGCCACTGTTCCTCCTACTATTATGCATTTCTCCTGATAACTGGGAAAATGCCTATCTTTAAAACAGGTTTTACTAGAAAACAGAAAAGTTGGCAGAGTATTTGGGTATTAATCATATCCCTACCATGATTTGCCTGCCTTTAAAGACTAGTCTTCAAATTGCTTATGCCTTACTGACAACCTAATTGTAGATGAGGGAAATGGATGGATATGGGATGACATAGACATTTAGCATCAGCAGAAATTTATAATAAAATCATGGATTAACAGAATCATTAACGTTGGAAAAGTCCTTCAACATTATCTGGTCCAACCATCCCCCTACCACCAATATTACCTTACTAAACCTTGTCCCTAAGCACTACATCCAACCTTTCCTTAAACACCCCCAGGAATGGTGATGCCACCACTTCCCTGGACAACTTGTTCCAATACCTAACAACTCTTTTCAGGAAGGAATTTATCCTAATTTCTAACCTGAACCTCCCCTGGTACAACTAGAGGCCATCCCCTCTTGTTCTATTGTTAGTTATCTTTGAAAAGAGGCCGACCCCCAGCTCCCCACAACTTCTATTCAGGTAGTTGTAGTGAGCTTTCTGTTCTCCAGACTAAACAACCCCAGTTCCCTCAGCTGCTCCTCACAGGACTTGTGTTCCAGACCCTTCATTAGCTTTGTAGCCCTTCTTTGGATATACTCCAGGGCATAATGAAAAGACTGGCACTAGTTTTGAAGGTAATTGGTCAGATATACTCACCAAGTGGTTCCTTTGAGGGAGTCTGGAATCTAGACAAGGGGCTTTACAAGAGAAATCTCTTGCTTGTAGGTGTTGAGCAGTAACTTGTCTCATCCAAGTTGGCAGATATAATCCATGAAGTCTACCTTCTGGCCAAGACCTGTCCTTGAAAATCTCAATATTTGTTTCCCAGGGTTACAACAGAATGAGCCATCAATAGTCCATGTGTAATGTATGTACCTGCCTCTGTTGGTGTTTTCCTCTTTATGTGACCTTTCTGCAATATGTATGTCAGCACGTTCTTGAGGCGGTTTTACTCAGGTGGGCAGCCGAGTTCCACCACAACCGCTCTCTCACTCCCCCTCCTCAAAGAGGAACAGGGAGAAAACACAATGAAAGGGGCTCAAGGGTTGAGATAAGGATAAGGAGATCACACAGTAATTATCGTGACAGGCAAAACAGACTCAGCATAGGGAGATAGTAAGATTTATTGCCTATTACTAATGAGCTAGAGAATGAGAAACAAAGGAAAGGAACCAAAAGCACCTTCCCCCCCCATCCACCCTCTTCCACCTCCTCCTCCCGAGTGGCACAGGGGAACGGGGGAGTGGGGGTTATGGTCAGTCTATAGAAATTCTTCTCTGCCGCTCCTTCTCAGTCACTCTCATCCCCTGTGCTGTGGGGTCCCTCCCACGGGATGCAGTCCTTGCTGAACTGACCTGGTGTGGGCTTCCCACAGGCAGCAGCTCTTCCAGAACTGCTCCAGATATGGGTCCGTACCACGGGGTCCATCCCTCGGGAGCAAACTGCTCCCCCCTGGGTCCCCCACGGGCAGCAGCTCCTGCCAGGTCACCTGCTCCTGTGTGGTCTCCTCTCCACGGGCTGCAAGTCCGGCCTGGAATCTGCTCTGGGAGGGGTCTTCCACAGGCCGCAGTCTCCGTCGGTGCGGGGCCACCTGCTCCACTGTAGTCTCCTCTACGGGCTGCAGCACGGAACCCTGCTCCACTGTGGTACTCCATGGGCTGCAGGGGGACAGCCTGCTTCACCATTGTCCTCACCACAGGCCGCAGGGGACTTCGGCGCCTGGAGCACCTCTCCCCTTCCTTTTCCGCTGACCTTGGTGCCTGCAAGGCTGTTCCTCACTCCTCTCACTCTCCCAGCTATTGTGTGGCGCTGTTATTTTTTCCCTGTCTTAAATATGCTCTCACAGAGGCGCAAACAACATCACTTATTGGCTCAGCTCTGGTCAGCAGTGGGGCCTTTACCAAACATGGGGCAGCTTCTAGATCCTTCTCACAGAAGCCACCCCTATGGCCCCCTGCTACCAAAACCTTGCCACTTAAACCCACTACAGTTATAAAAAGTCAGATTCCTGCACTGCCATTTACCCTGTTTGATAACACATATCTCTAAGCCATTTTGCATATCTGATTGAAGCTATAACTCCTTGCCTGAGATTAATTTCTCTTTAGTTAGTCCTTACTCTGTCAGTCCTGGGGTGCTGAAATGAAGCTATCTGTTCAAAATAACATTGCATGAGATACATACAACAGTCTGGTGATTTTTGCTGTAACAGACGTGAAGCTTAAAGCCGTCTTACTTAGCTGTAAAGAGCCCAGGGTACAGCTGCAATTTTGAAATATGACACACACCTTGAACAAAAGCTACAAGCCATAAGTCTGGAAAAATCTCACACCTTAGTCCCTCTATATAGAAATCACAGTACTGCTTCAGGTCCTGAAGATAGGAGGAGGAAAAGGAAAAGGAAAGGTAACACCTTTTGATCTCTATGTAAAACAAGCAGAAAATGAAAACTTATCCCATTCTCACACTTACCCTGTGCTTTTCATTCTCCTTGGCTGGCTTTTGGGGAAGATCAACTCAGAGTAAACTTAAGGAAATAGGAAGGTGAAAAGCTATGTCAAAAATTTTGTTTGTTGTTGTTGTTGCTGTTGTTGTTTTTAAGTATTTAAGAAAAGCCAGCAAGCAATCAGCATCAACCAATAAAATAATACCCCTTGCACACATTCCAGGACATACTGAAGCTTACAGTTAAATAGATATCTAATTTCATAAGTAAATTAGAATTATCCTATACAACTCATAAAATGAATCAGGCTTTAGATACCCTGCATGGATTAATATTCTTCTTAAATCAGAATTAAAGCAAATAGTAAGCATGAGCAAAACATGGATTTTAAATTTCTATTGCAAAAGAGTACATAGCAGTCCACCATCCTCAAAACAGAAGTTAAGCATTTAAGCTAGCTCTTTAAATGCCCAGAGTGGCAGAACTGTAAGAAAATGTGCTGTTCTTATTCTCCATCTAAAGGTGCACTTTCAATCTGAGGAAATAAGGTAAGGACTGATGGGTATTTCCAGTCCATCCCACATGAAAATATATGTTTTTCTTTTAAAAAGAAATATGTGAGACACTGTAAGAAAATAAATAATAATAAAAAATAAAATAAAAAATAAAAAAGAGGCTGCTTTTTTTTTTTTTTTATAAATGAATGTAAATGGCTAGTGATCTTTCAAAAGTGTAAATTATCCCTGCTGTTTCCATACAGCTTCTTAGTTTTGACAGTAAAAGACACATAGGTTCTACCAAATTTTAACAAACACTATGTTGATGTCCACATTAGTGGAAGAGAATTGGACTGCATCTTTACAATGTGCTATATGTCTTGGGTGTCTCTTATTTACAGGCATCCTCCCATTGTCCAAAATCTCATTCAGGTGAAAGGAAAACCACTCGCAACACAAGTAACATTCATCAGCTGGTTCCCATCCACACTCCTTACAGCAAGCCTGTCCTACAGCATACCCTGTATAGCACAGCACTTGGCTGTAAGTTTCTGTTGGGCTCCATGTTTTACCATTTTGTACCTCAAATTAAATCATGATTTTCTGCAGTATTTTTCATGTGAAATATTTTTTAATATGGCATCAGGAGATTTCATTCTGGGGAATACATTCTTCCTGACCTTTCAACATTCTCTTCCATAAAATATTTTGTAGAGAACACCTTATCTGAGAGAATCAGAAACTGATTGCTTTTACTCTGGATAGATTTGTCCTTACAAAAAAACCCTCTAATTGTCTCTGTCACATATCACTGTTCATCTGCAAACACCATCTTCAATGAGGAAAGTAGTTTCCTTACTAGCTGGGGAAAAACATGGATTATACTAAGTAAAGCACATAGTATATCCCAATGCACAAACCTGAAGCAAATTGTACGGTGACAGTTGTGAACAAATGAACAAGCTAAGTAGTAAAGTCATATAGTGCCGGGTTTGACTGTCTTCCCTTCCAGTCTACATTTGCTAACACTGTGACAAAGCTAGATTTCTTTTAGAGGTCCTGTTGTTTCCATAGCTTTAACTCAAACAGATAGGTAACTCAGTTTAGGTCAGGCATTTTTTTAGACAGTATTTATGTCACGCCTTATTGTATAGAGCCTAAGTCTGTCGGTGTTCAGCTGTAGACAGCCGTAGCTCTTTCTAAGCCTTAGTACATGTAAGTTCTTTTCAAGAGGTCATACCACTCATGGTGGCCAGAAGCACTCTATACCAAATGCCAAGCACACTTCACATCACTACTGATATTTTCCCTGTTCGGAGAAACTTTGCTTCTCCTCTCCAGTTATGCATTTCTCACTTGCCACTATGAGGGTATAACAAGGATAAGGAGCCAAAAAAACAGACACACGATGTAAAGCACTGATCTCTTTCCAGTTATTCAAACTAATTAGGTCCCTATTCAAATGTATGATCAGATTTTGAACAGAATAACAAATAGAAAGATTGTTCTATTCTCACTGATTTGAAAAAAAAAAAAAGAAAAGAAAAGAAAAAAAAAGTAAGACAATGCTTCAAAAAAAAAAAAAAAAAAACCATCATGTTATTTTTTATCTTCTGTGGACATCTATCATCTATGGACATCTGAAATGGGAAAACTGAGCAATTAATGAATATTCAGTGTACTCATGAAGATTTCAAAAAAATAATTTTAATAACTGTTAATAAGTTTTAAAAATATTCTGAAAGTGCATTTCATTTTTACTACCATGAATGAAATCTTACCTCTTTCTAAACCAATTTAAAATTCATTTTTTCTCTTGATAGGATCAGAATCCTGTTATTTTACTTAGTACTTTTCATATTTAAATGATTATAAAAGCATTTAAAATTTAGAAAATTTATGTAACAGGCTAACTTTTTCCCTGGCAGATAAATGTTTTCGTAAAGCTAGAGTGGTTGTTCTGCCCTTTTACACCTTTTCATATATCATGATATAATGCAATTGTGAAGATTAGCAAATAATAATTATATTTAAGATCGTAGTCTACAAAGGTACTTCTGTCATATTTCCTCAGCCATCATAGATGTTTTATTCAATGGTTTAGGCTGAGCTGGATATTGTTTATTTCCCTAAGCATTTAGAGACTTCAAAAAGTGTTTTATTTATGATGTCTCAGACCAAGGTCTTTTGAGGTTGGATTAGAAAAAATAAAAGCACTGGGCACAGAGTGAAATACAGTGCAGTACTCTTCCACTCTGAAGTAGTTCCGTTTTTTTGTTTTGTTTTGTTTTGTTTTTGTTTTTTGTTTTTCTTTTTCCAGAAATACAGAGTATCCATTTGTCATGAAGAGGATATTAGCTATTATATTAAATTTATACCATATGTCAGTTAAATTGAGAGAAAGACTTTGGAAAGTTTATATCAAAAGTTGCCTTATAATAATGGTACACAGGTAGGTTCATTGTACTTATTCCAACTGCCATTTACATAATCTTAAGTATTGTTTAGTGTCTTCCTTAATGCTTGATTAAGTTAAGTATTTCCATGGTCTATCATAAAAGTAATACCGACACTGAAGGCACAAAATGTTTTCATAATAATTGCTGGCAGTACTTTTAAGAAAATGAGGATTGATTGAAATATGTTTAAATGTCTGTCACTTGATATCCTTGAATTATAGTAGAAGAATGTAAAACCTGAAAAAGTCTTGCTCTGAAATTTTATTTGCCTAACTATATAGAAGTAAAATTTTCCAAATACACTTTCTTTCCAAACAGGCAATTCGCTCCCTCCCCTCTTTCAAGAATAAGTTTGTTTTTCTGTTATTTTGCTTGGAACTTCCATTAACACTGAACTATGCCTAAGTTCCTGTTACGCTGGGGAGGGCAAACAACCTTTAGAAGAAAAGTGTGTTGCAGGTTGTTTATAGAAATATCTTTTCAATGATCTTAGTAGACTTTATTTACTACCTTCCTCAAGGAAAGTAGGATGCCAAGACAACCTCTCCATGTGAATCAGTAACTATACTCCTTCTTGATTATGCCCTGATGTTTTTCCTTCATAAATATGATCTGCAGTAAGACTTACAATACATCAAAGACAGTAACCCATTGAAGAGAAATCAGGTTACTAAGTCTGGATGACTTCTGATAGGGCCTGATCAAAGGGCCAAAAGCTATCAGCTCAGACATGCATCTCTTTTCCTTTTGTTGAGTCCGGAAATGAGATTGCTGATAGCTGCCTTTTGGTCCTAATTCACACCACTCTGCTTGACAAGAGATGAAAGGTGCACCAATTACTGCTGGTAATAGCTGACTACCCCATGCATTCATTACCGTGGTTATCATTACAAATTACATGGTACTCTTTACCTGCAACTTAGGGAAATATTTTACTGCAGCAAAATTTCTTTTAGCATTACTTGTTCTTTTTTACATTGAGAAGTGCCTAAAGTAGAAATGTTTTCAAAAAGAAGTTCAGCATGGTATGATCATATGAGAGAGACCAGGAACTCATATAATGTTAACAGCTGGAAATGTGTTTTAGTACATAAAATGAGGAATAATTATATTTATGTAAAAATGATATCCACCTTCTGCTTCAAAAACTCCCCATGGCTATTGAAACTATGAGTATATGTCTCCCAGATACAAATCCGTATACAAGAAGACAATGTGAAAATGGAAAGATAATGTATCAGTAACGATGAATTATAAGCCTATAATTATATCAAGTTGTTATGGAGGCAGGAAATCACAAGCTTTTTCATTTCTACCACATTAACATAAGATACAAACCTCTTAATAGTAACATGAGTACAGTAATGTATAATGAGAAATGGGGAAAAAAAAAAAACGAGAAAGATTGCGATTCACTGTCTGAGACAGCAACCTAGCAGTCTTCTAATTTACTTAGGTGAATCTGTCATTCACAACCAGATTGCATAGCCAATAAATAAAGGAATTTTTACTCTTAAAATATCAAGAAGGTAAAGAAGAAAAGCTGAGAGAAATATAAGGAAGTGAAAAAGAGGTCAGTATTTCAGCAGTAGTAAAAGTGAATAAATAAATAAATAAATAAATAAATAAATAAATGAAAAAGAAGAACAAGAGAGTTTTGAAATGTTTCACTTACCAGTGATACATGATACACTTGATTAAATGTTTACTGTTCTTTTTCACACATAGTTCAAAGGCAAGGTAAGTTCTGACCTCAGAACTCAATCATATGTCTACGCATATACATATATGTATGTATTATGATATGTATATACTTATGTTTATGCATATATGTCTACTATGGTATGTGTTCCATTGAAACATACCATCAAGTCATTCTGAAACTGAAGATGATGCAGGATGTGACAGAGTCTATCAGAAATTTCTGAGCACCATTTGTATATATTTTTGGGGATGAACTTATCTGTTATTAGTGAATTCAACCCCTAAATTTCTTTTTATTCGTATAAAAGAGTCATGTTTTTTCCTTCAGCAACAGTAGTTGTTCTTGACTTATTTACTCTAAACAGCTAGAGAGGCTCTGCAGCAGTTTTATTCCCAAAGATATCATATTATATTAATTCCCAGAACTAGAAGGTCCTGACATTTTGAAAGGTGTAAATTAAATTTTGGAGATTTCTTCTTTTAAGGTTTGTTTATGAAGAAAATGAATTTTTCACCAAATTGTTTTGGTGAAAAACTAACTATGAAATCTATTTTACCTGGAATATTCCTTGGACTATTAAAGGAAATAATATGAACTAATTTGGAATTGTTTGGTGTGTACACAGCTGGCATGAATGAAAGAATGAAAGATGTCCACATAAACAGCTCCCTCTGCTCCTGCACACAGACACACAGAGCTTCATTTATTTCAGTAGGGCTGCTGAACAGGAGTCTTGAATACAGGAGTGCCTGTCTGTGAACGGTATGATCTAGGCTTGGTTCATGAATGACACAGTGAAAAGCATTTGCTGCTGCTGAACTGAGCAGTACCTTGAATAGTTTGCTGACATTCCTTAGGAAAGGGAAGAAATAAGGAATTGTAATGATGGTGGTACCTTTAAGTAATGCACCACTATTAAAACCCAGAATTTGTGTTCTGACCTACTAGCACTAGTTCAACTTGGGTGGGTCTTCTTGGCTTCAATTATATCAAAATATGTGCTAAAACCAGTCATAGTGGTGTTATTTACAGGAATCATTATGCTGGATTAAACCCATTTATCCAGAAAAATACACAAGAAAGGCCCTTATAGTCCATGCTTCTGGAAAGAGCCTTTATCTTATACTGAATAGTTAGAAGTTCTTTTAAGCAAATTTTTTACAAGCTAAGTACATTTTTGTGAAGTCTGGTGTTTAGCGGTGATTTAGTTTTATTGTACTTTCTTCCTGTTTTGGTTCCAGCCATCTACAGTTCCTACTTCCATCAATAGCCAGTGTGACTTCACATATAGGGAAAGGTTTTTGAGCTCCTGCACTGTCTGAAAGACTTGTGTGTATTTTTTGAGCCTAACAAGAGGATAAGTAAAGTTCTTTATTACTCTCTCTTATTAGTGGTAATGTCCATTTGATTTTCTAACAGTATATATAGATATTTATTTTTATTTTTTCATTTGAATTCTAGAGAGGGAAAATAAGTTTTTTGTTGTTGCTGTTGTTGTCTATTTTCTTTTCTTTTTTTTTTTTTTTGTTTTCTTCCCTTATATTCTGTCTTTTGTGTATATACTTAAAATCAGAAAGCTGTTTTTAGTGAAAAACAGCATACTGCAGTAATATTTGTAGGCACTACTAGGTAATCCTTTGGCTACTTTAAATGAATAGTTAAAAAGTTACAGTGATTTTATAGCTGTTTATAGCTGCCACATGTTTTTTATATCAAGATTTTTGCTGTATTTTTAGTTATTTTTGAGACCTATTACAACAGGAAATATCTTTTTCATTTACTCAGTGAAATCAATAAAAGCTCTGGTACATTCCTCAGTGGTGTAAAATCAATATTCTAACTACGACAGCAACAAGGGTAAACACCAGGTTGAAAAAGAAACCTTGACTTCATGGTTGTAGCATTCTAACTACGACAGCAACAAGGGTATACACCAGGTTGAAAAAGAAACCTTGACTTCATGGTTGTAGCAATTGCAAGAACAGTTATGAAGTATGAATGACAGATAAATTACTTTTGACAGGAACCATATTTAATATTAGCTTTGTACTTGCTAGTATTAATTTTCTTAACAGGGCAGTGATCAGTGGTGGGGACTTTGAGTTAACAATGCTATGCATACATAATAAAAGAGCACTAATTATTATATGGGACCAGGTTAGTAAATTAACAATTGAATACTGAAGTCATCCTGTTTTGGTGAAGAACAGAACTACCAGAGATTATTCCACCAAAATGGGTGCTCTACCAATTTACACCAAATCTTTGAAATACTATCTTTCTAGTGAAATAAATTGGTCTTATATACAATGCAGTATTTTTTATTCTTTAAACTGTCTTTTTATTAGAGTCGCTGCTGTTTACTTCTCTCTTGACACTACAATATATATATATTTGTAAAAGTTCCTAGCTAGATCCATTAAAAGTTTTGTCTGAAGTGCTAAATTCAGTGAAGTAAATGAGTTTTTTGACCACAGTCCTCTTCACATGGCTATCATGCATGCTAAGTGTTTATGGCATTGTTCTTACTGTGACTTTTGAAGAACCTTCTGGGCACATGACTTTAGTCTGAAAAGAACAAGTTTTTTCTTTTATTAAATGTATATGACTAGGATAGTCCAGATGCTACATGCACATAACACAGTCTTTCTTTTTAAGCTGTCGAGTGTCTGTCTGCTTAATTTATTATTATTTTTTTTCCCCTGTTTTGCACCATGTTGTTTTAGCATGGCAGGGTAGGCGAGGTGGCGGGGTGGTGATGTATGTGAAGCAGGGGCTGGATTGTGTGGAACTTCAGGTCAGTGATGGCAAAGTTGAGAGCCTCTGGGTAAGGATTAAGGGACGAACCAAATAAAGGGGATGTCGTTGTGGGAGTCTATTACAAACCACCTGGCCAGGACGACAATGCTGATTAACTATTCTTTGAGGAACTGAGAGATGCCTCGAGATCAACTCCACTTGTCCTTATGGGGGATTTCAACCTGCCAGATGTCAACTGGGATCACCGCACGGCTGACACGAGCAAGTCCAGGAGGTTCATAAAGCACCTTGATGATAACTTCTTGGTGCAGGTGCTAAGGGAGCCAACTAGGAACGGTGCCCTCTTAGATCTGTTGCTGGAGAACAGAGAGGGTCTTGTGGGAGACGTGGCAATTGGTGGCTGTCTCAGCCATAGTGACCATGAAGTGGTTGAGTTTAGAATTTATTGTGACAGAAGGAAAACTGACACCAAAGCTTCAGCCCTGGATATGGGGAAAGCAGACTTCAGGCTGCTCAGGGAACTAGTCAGCAAGGTTTCCTGGGAAACTGCTTTTGAAGGCATTGTTGTCCATCAGTGCTGGTCAGTCTTTAGGCACTGCCTCCTAAAAGCACAAGATCAGGCAATTCCAAAATATCGGAAGTCAGGCAGGTGGGGCAGGATGCTGGCCTGGCTGACCAGGGATCTTCTACTGGAGATTAGGCAAAAAAAAAAAAAAAAAGTGTATGGCTGCTGGAAGGAGGGTCAGGTGATGAGGAAGGAATACAAGGATGCTGTTCGCGTTTGTAGGGAGAAAATTCCTGTGGCCAAAGCCCAACTAGACTTGAAGCTGGCCGTGTCTGTGGGAGACAATAAAAAAGTTTTTTTTAGATATGTGAACAGAAAAAGGAGAACCAAAGAAAACATAGGTCCGCTACTTGATGGGGAAGGTCAACTCACAGACAATGACGTAGGCAAAGCAGAGATGTTTAATGCCTTCTTTGCCTCTGTCTTCAATGTTGATGATGGGCTTCGGGACCCAGGGTACCCAGTTGGAGGACCGTGACAATGGGAATGACAAACTCCCAACCGACCCTGAACGTGTGCGGGATTTGCTTCTCCACCTGGATCTCTACAAGTCCATGGGTCCAGATGGGATTCATCCCAGGGTGCTTAAAGAGCTGGCTGACGTCATCGCAGGACCTCTCTCAATTATTTTTCAACGGTCTTGGGAATCTGGAGAGGTTCCTGTAGACTGGAAGCTGGCAAATGTTCTGCCAATTTTCAAGAAGGGTAACAAAGAAGACCCTAGCAATTACAGGCCTGTCAGTCTCATGTCAGTGCCTGGTAAAATTATGGAGAAGATGATTCTTGAGGCTACTGAAGCGCACCTGGGGGACAATGCAGTCATTGGTCCCAGCCAACATGGGTTCATGAAGGGTAGGTCCTGCTTAACAAATTTTATTTCCTTTTTTATAAGATCACCCATCTAGTCGATCAAGGGAAACTAGCTGATGTGATCTTTTTGGACTTCAGCAAGGCTTTTGACACGGTTTCCCATAGGATCCTACTGGACAAAATGTCCAGCATACAATTTAACAAAAACATCATACGATGGGTGAACAATTGGCTGACAGGCAGGGCTCGAAGGGTTGTGGTAAATGGGGCCACATCAGGCTGGCAGATGGTCACTAGTGGCAGATGGCCCCTCAAGACTCAGCTTTAGGGCCAGTCCTCTTCAATATTTTTATAAATGATTTGGGTGTAGGACTAGAAGGTGTTTTGAGCAAATTTGCTGACAACACCAAACCTGGAGGAGTTGTGGACTCAGATGAGGGTGGAAAGGCCTTGCAGAGAGATCTGGACAGGTTGGAGAGCTGGGTGATCACCATCTGCATAAAGTTTAACAAAGCAAGTGCCGAGTCCTGCACCTGGGATGGGGCGACCCTGCCTATACGTACAGACTGGGCAACGAGACACTGCAGAGCAGCCCCGCAGAGAGGGATCTGGGGGTCGTGGTTGACAGCAAGTTGAATATGAGCCAACAGTGAGCCCTGGCAGCTAGGAGGGCCAACCATATCCTGGGGTGCATCAAGCATGGCATTGCTGGTTGGTCGAGGGAAGTGATTGTCCCGCTCTACACTGCACTAGTGCGGCCTCACCTCGAGTACTGTGTGCAGTTCTGGGCACCACAGTACAAAAAGGACATTCAACTATTGGAGAGTGCTCAGAGGAGGGTGACGAAGATGGTGAAGGGCCTAGAGGGGAAGACATATGAGGAGCAGCTGAGGTCACTGGGCCTGTTCAGCCTGGAGAAGAGGAGGCTGAGGGGGGACCTCATCGCAGTCTACAACATCCTCGCGAGGGGGGTGGAGAGGCAGGAGACCTTTTCTCCATAAACACCAGTGATAGGACCCACGGGAATGGGGTTAAGCTGAGGCAGGGGAAGTTTGAGGAGGAGGTTCTTCACTGAGAGGGTGGTTGCGAACTGGAACAGGCTCCCCAGTGAAATAGTCACTTCACCGAGCCTGTCTGAATTCAAGACGAGATTGGACTGTGAACTTAGTCACATGGTCTAAACTTTTGGGTAGACCTGTGCAGTGCAAGGAGTTGGACTTGATGATCATTATCATTATTAAGAGTTCATGGAGGGCTATGTTCTCTTTAGGAAAGACAGGCTGGGGAGGACTTGATGATCCTTATCATTATTAAGAGTTCATGGAGGGCTATGTTCTCTTTAGGAAAGACAGGCTGGGGAAGTGACAGGTGGGGTTGCCCTTTATGTGAGGGAGCAATTAGAGTGTACCCAGCTCCACCTGGGGGAGGGTGAAAGACAAGTGGAGAGCTTGTGGGTGAGAATTAAGGGGTGTGCTGGTATGGGGGACACGGTGGTGGGGGTCTACTACAGGTCACCAGATCAGGAGGAGGAGGTTGATGAGGCCTTCTATGAGCAGCTGCTAGTAGCCTCACAATCACGAGTGCTGGTCCTCATGGAGGACTTCAATTACCCAGACATCTGCTGGGTAAGCAACTCGGCCAGGCACACGCAGTCCAAACGGTTCCTACAATGAGTTGAGGAGAATTTTCTGACGCAGGTGGTGGAGGAGGAGCTGATGAGGCAGGGGGTGCTCCTGGACCTTGTTCTTACCAACAGGGATGGCCTTGTTAGGGATGTGAAGGTTGTGGGCAGCCTGGGATGCAGCGACCATGAGATGGTGGAGTTCCAGATGGAACTAGGCAGAAGAAGTAAAGCTAAAAGCAGGATTGCTACCCTGGACTTTCAAAGAGCCAACCTCGACCTCTTCTGGGACCTGCTTGGGAGTATCTCATAGGCTAGGTTGCTTGAGGGAAAGGGTGCTTGTGAGAGCTGGGCTACATTTAAGCAGCACTTAATTTAAGCAGCACTTCTCAAGTCTGAGAGACCTGGGTCTGTTCAGCCTGGAGAAGAGAAGACTGAGAGGGGATCTTATCAAGGTGTACAAATATCTGAGGGGTGGGAGACAGAAGGATGTAGTTAACCTCTTCTCAGTGGTTTGTGGGGATAGGAAAAGGGGCAACGGCCACAAAATAGAACACAGGAAGTTCCACACCAACATGCAAAATAAATTCACGGTGAGAGTGACGGAGCACTGGAACAGACTGCCTAGAGAGGTTGTGGAGTCTCCTTCTCAGGAGATATTCAAGGCCCGTCTGGACGCCTACCTGGGCAGCCTGCTCTGAGGATCCTGCTTTGCAGGAGGGTTGGACCCGACGATCTTTCGAGGTCCCTTCCAACCCCTACAGTTCTGTGATTCTGTGATCCTTATGGGTGCCTTCCAACTCGGGATATTCTATGATTCTATGATACTATTGCAAAGATGTTAGATAAATGGTTCAATGACATTATCCCTGAAAATCTTCATTCATCCTGGAGCATATTTAATAGGACAATGTCCATCAAAAGTTTTAAGTAATGCCTTGTGGCTGGCTGCCTAACAGTTTCCAAGAATATTGCCTATCACTTATTACTATATTGATCTTTTATATTCATATTATTTTTATTTACATATTAGTTATTTCAATTTAATATAATTTACGAATGTGTGAACATTCATCATATATGAATGTCTGTGAACACACACACAGAGACAGACACATTTATGTACATATAGTTGTAGTTTAACCCTGGCAGGCTGCTAAGTGCCATGCAGCCACTCGCTCACTGTCCCAGGGTGGGATGGGGGAGAGAATCAGAAAAGCAAAGGTGAAAGAATTTTTGGGATGAAATAATGGTAATTTACTGGGGAAAGGAAAAAAAAAAAAAAAAAAAAAAAAAAAAAAAAAAAAAAAAAAAAACGTGCACAAGCAAAGCAAAACAATAAATTCATACAACGCTTCCCAGGCAGGGAGGTGTTCAGCCTCTTCCAAGAAAGCAGGATTCTTCAAGTGTAATGGTTTCTTTGGAAGACAAACACCATCATTGTGAATGTCCCTCCATCCCCTTACTTTCTTCTCAGGCTTTATTACTGAGCATGATGACACATGGCATGGGACGTCCCTTGGGCCAGCTGTCCTGGCTGTGTCCCCTCACAGCTACCCCCAACCACCTCTTTGGCAGGGCAGGAGGAGGAACAGAAAAGTCAGCTGTGTGTGAACACTGTTCTGCAATAAAAAACGTTGTTTTTTCATTATTTTTTTTTATGTTGTATTTCCATTATTTTCATTAAAACAAAACAAGACAAAACACAAGATTGCATAAACCTCTACAAAGAAATTTAACTCTGTCTCAGACAAAACCATGACACATATGTATGTACATATCCTATACCTAACAGAAAAAAAAATTGGGGCTACAAATCAAGGTAATTCAAGTTTAAATATCCATGATTTTAAGAATAGTTTAGGAATACTTAACTGACTATCTTTAAAGCTTCAAAAAGATGAATCTATTTTCTCAAAATGTCTATGAGACTCAGTTCTAAAACATTTTTTTTTCTTTTTTTTTTTTTCTTTTTCTTTTTTTTTTTATATATATGTCTTATAGAACTTGCGATAGTAACAGCACTGAAACTAGAAAAAAAAATTTTGGAGAGAAATCTCCTGACCTGTGCACTATGGAAAAAAAAAACACCTGTCTTTAGCAGTTTCAGATGGTTATTAACTGACAGCCTGTTATATTTTATTATTAAATTTGACAATGCTTTGCTATGGGAAGGAACAGAATTTTCTGAGCATGCAAGCATAGTCTCTACAACTTGCAGATTTTTTTTGTGTTTGTGTATGTGCCTGTTGATAGCACAGATAGCAAATCCCTCACAGATCTTTTTCTCATTGGAGAATAAATATTCAAATTCTTTCTCTTTTATATCAAGATATATCTCCATGAATCACTGCAGAGGTGCATTTTACAGGAGAACCTGTGTTCAGTCAGGATATTTTCAGGCTGTTCATATTTTGTGTGTGCAGTTTTTAAAAGAATTTCCAGGGCAAAAAATACCATAAATAAATAAATAAAAAGCTAGCTCTCAAAACTTTCACTAATGAAAAATTTCTATTGTATGTTTATGCAGATTTTATTGAGGCTTTCCAGAAACTATACTAGTAAATAATACTGAAATTAAATGAGTAATTCTACCAGGTAGTTGTCGAGATAGATTGACTAATTCCATAAAAATTAGTGCCATAACAATTTATCCCCTTATGAATAAAAGATGGACTAAGGGACTACAACCTACAAAGTAATAAGGAATTGTGACAAATGCAATACTTCTAATAACAAGACCTCCAGTCCATCAAGGTACCATCATAGTAGACTTCAAAGTGTGTCTGAAATACATTATGAGACTAATTTTCCGTGTCTATATAATTTGCTTTCCTGAAGGCATCTCGCAATTGATTCTGTTCTGTTGGCTGATTGAAATTTTGACTTACGTTGACAGTTTCAAGCTTCTTAAACCACTGGAGTCTAAGTTCCCCCAATGTTTCTTTTTTGTTGTTGTTGTTGCTGTTTTTTGTTTGTTTGTTTGTTTGTTTGTTTTACTTTTAAAAATGTGGTGTATGTTCCATCAAGTTTAACACAGACTATCCCAGTAATCCATCCAGGTATGATATAGTCAGTAGGCAGAGCTAGACACTTCCACAAGCAATCAGTGATCTATAAAACTTGTATGTGGAAAAAGCCTCTCTATATAGAGTAAGATGTGTAGATTTTTTAGTAAGATAATCTAAAAAGTAGAAGATATAGGTTCAAAATATTTCTCCTTCTTTTTATATGGATTTCACTCAAGAGGTTTAAGAGCTGATGTCCACACGTTGCCTCTTTGGGACTTGTGTTTTTTCATTAGGTAACTCCTGAATAGAACCAGAAGTAATTGTTGGTATGCCTTTTGGAGTCAGTTCTCCAAACATTTCTAAAGACATATTTATTGATTTAAGAGACTGTGGGGGGAGGGTGATGCAAGAAAACAGACAGCCTGTGTTGTTGTTTTTTAAAGCCTATCTATGATTGCTTTATGTCACACTATATTGAGAGGAAGGATAACATCCTCACTCACACGAAGGTCAAATTGGGAAGGTGCTGATGTTGAGCTAGTGTGTTGCCTACCTTGGGCTGTGCAATGAGCTATCTCTTATGACAGGATTTTCCTCACCTTGTGAAGTGTGTCACACCTAGAACGAGGTGTTAGGAAGCTAACCCTAAAATATGATCAAGTGTTTCTTGCTACTTCAAAACTGAAGTTAAAATTAACAGTGACACTTCACACTTGAAATGGTCATAAACCTCATCTCTGTAAAGGTGAGAAGGTGCACCTGGAGGACTGGCTTCAGCTTCTCATCCAGGAGCAGAACTAGTCACGGCTCTCCTCCTCCCCTTGGTTCACTTGAGGTGGACAATCTGAAGGTGCTTTTGACTCTACTGACTAGATAAACCTACCTTACAAAAAAAAAAAAAAAAAAAAAAAAAAAAAAAAGAGAGAGAGAAATGAACACAGGGCTGTGATTTGACTCGTTGAAGTGATGGCGCTACTAATTCCAAATGAGATCTGACCTTAGGTGTAGACGCAACAGCAGTGGGTCAACAGCTGGTACTGGAAAAAGTCTAGCACCCATCCTCAGCTTAACACTTAATATAAACATAGTCTTTGGCACTTAAATTTCAAATTTAAGTGGGCTAATCTGTCCCTTCTGTCCGCTTTATTCCTGTGTAATATTCTTTCTAATATGTGGGCAATATTTTCAATATTGCTTGAAATACATTGCTGAAAAGCTGTGTGTGATTGTGATAAATAGCTTTATTACAGATTAGAAATAAGGTTGGAACCTAAAAATTTAATAGGAGGCAGGGAAGAAATGCAAAGAACAGAAGAATGGGAAGAATAGCCAACATCAGATATTTTTGATTGTAAAGTGTCATCCACAACATGGGACTAGAGATTATATGTATTGACTTCAGTTTATCTGGAAATAAAAGTAAGCAGGTAGTTAGCAAGCATGAAAAAAACTTGGGAAACTGAAGTAGGGGACAAAGACATTTTCAAAGAACAATTTTGTAGTTTTAAGCAATGAAAATGAAGCTTGTCTAGATGACACTGTCATTAGTGATAAACAGCTATAATCTATTTTTTGTTGTTTGTATGTCTCTGGGAAACCTGTTTATCCTTCCTTGGTCTTTACTATTGTTCCTTTCACCTCTCTCTGCAGTAACTGTGACCATCATTCTTTGTATCCATTTCATATTTCTGTCAAAACTTTATACAGACCATAACTGTGGTTTCTCTCACAGTGCCTTGACTGTTTCTGTTCATAGAACGAATGATAAAGTGGCACAAAAAAAGGCTTTAAAATATCTGAACTTTTGAATAATGCTTCTTTTAGTAGGGTTCTTTTGGAATTCACAAAGTGCTTTAATGCGCAAATTTACTGTGAGGGTGAAACATTAAATATTGAACAATATTCACTGTAGTTCAATTACAGATTTGAATTTATGAATATCTCTATCAGAAATGTAATTATTTGAGTGTGTTTTGATATAAAACTGCAGCAGTAGCTTCACAAAATCAAATCACCAATTTTCATGGTTAGTAAGTGTCTTGTCAGCCCATCAAAAGTTTGAGCTGTGGACACTGAGTTTTGACAGGGACCTTCTGACTAAGAATTACTGGTAATTAACTGTCAGTGGATGCCAATAATTAAGATAATAATTAAGACAATTAAATAATTAAGACAATAGTTAAGGCAAATGCCATTGCATCCTCTCTCAAGGAGATTAGAAAAATATATCTATCTTGAGGGTGTTAAGCAGAAATCATGTGTAAAAGGTACCAGAAAGCACTGGAATCTATTCAGTATGTTTAACAGAACTGGAGTTTTGTTTTACATGTCCAAACAGGGAGTTCCGTGGTGTTGTCCTGGAGATTTGTGCAGCCCTGAATAGGTCTCATCCCTTTTTCATCCATCAATGGCAAAGAGGAAAGGCAAATCTGTCACTTAATAGTCTTCTGTTACTTAATATCCTACCTTCTGAAGAGAGAAAGAGTGTGTAAGGATTACAGGAGAAAAACTCAATGGATATATTTGTAACTTCTGACAAAAAGTACAAAAATGTCACATTTTTCATTATACACAGTCTGTATAACTGGACAGTGCTCAGAAGTATGTGAATATTGCTGTAATAACTAACATCTGGGATTAATCTCTGGGACAGATTGTCCTACAGTAATTATCTCCTATGGTAAACATCCATATGTGTTGTATGCCTATTGGAAAAGAACAGAGAATTTCAGAAACCAAACCTGCTGGAGGGTGCCAGCATAAATAAAACCCTCTTAACTCCATATATTCCATCCTTGATTCTTTCTCTACATTTTCTTTTTTTCATCTGTTCTTGCACATGAGCTCAAAAGGATATTCCTTCTTTTAGGAATATACACAGAGAAAGCGCCTGCTAGAAAGACCAAAAGTTTGTCAGTAGATGCCACATTTTGTTTTCATTGCCAAAACCCTCAGCTTAAAACCAGACACATTCTGCACATACATCATTTCACTAACACTTTGGTCACACATATCTGTGTGTACAGACCAGCAGTGTTTGCATTTTATTACAGATTGTAGCTAAATTTAGAGAAAGAGGTAAAAGTCTTTCTTAAATAGAATAAATTCTGACTGTGTTGAGGAAGGTGGGCTCCTGGGTACAAGAAACAGTTTGAATTCAACCTTTATTAGATATCAGAGAACTCACATATGAAATCACTTTGAAATCCCAACTGTACAGAACACATGCTACATTAATTGCATTGGCCACAGAGCAACTTGTTTTTAAGCTGCTGCTAAGTAACCTGCAAGGTTTTTAGGGAGAAATAAAATCTCTTATTAGGTTAGCTGATACAGTTGTAAAAAAATGTATGTCTCGAGCACATAAACAATCTTTTGTGTAGACACACTAATTTTTTGTGTAGACGTTCTTAAAGCAGTTGGAGAGGGGCTTATGTCGGTTTAGCTTAGGCTGTTTTCATTGCAGTGGTTTAAATAAACTGGCCTCAAAATTACTTAATGTGGTGCTAGCTTGGATATGGAGATGGCTTGAGAGAGTGAATGTAGCTACAGCTTTACATAGCTACAACCACTTCCATTTAAAATCCCCTAAGACTTTCTGCAATCATACCAACAATTTTAAAGAACTTTTAAGAGGTCTTGTAACTCAATCCTGTTCATTACAGTCATTCTACCATGAAGTCAAATTATGATTTTTACAAGGCCACAGCAAAAAAAATCTGACTAGATTTGATGTTAGGTGTGGTGAAGTGCTTGGTTACCAACATGGCGTTGATGCACAAGCTCTTATGAATAATTTATGCTCTTGTCACACTCTGCACTACTGAATTTAGGATCACCAGGCTGTTGAATAAATCAAGTGGAAGAAGTCAGCCAGGGCCATCTGAAGTCCATCTATTCCAAGTTTTTTTTTTTGGGGGGGGGGGGGGGAGATGGTTTTTTTTTTCTTTTTTTTTTTTTTTTTGTTGTTGTTTTTCTTTTTACTGTTATTATTTTTATTTTTGTCTATTGCTTTTTGTCCTGTTATTGGGCACTACTGAGAAATGTCTGACTTCTTCATTCTGTTCTTTCAGATATTTCTACATATAGATAACCTGAGCTTTCCCCAGGCCTCCAGACTATACAGTTCCAGTTCTCTCAGCCTCTCCTCATAAGGAAGATGCTTCAGTCAATCATTTTTGTAGACTGGCCCTGTAATAACTCCAGGATGTCCATATCTTTCTTGGACTGAGAAGCCCAGAAAAGGACACAGTACTCCAGATGTATCCCATCAATGAGTAGAGAGGATCACCTTCCTTGATCTGCTGGCAACAATTCCCTGATGCAGCCTAGGATACTGTTAGTTTTTGCTGTGAGAACACACTGCTCTCTCATGCTAAGCTTGCTGTCAACCAGGATCTTAAGGTCCATCTGTGCTGAGTTGTTCTCTAGGTAGCCTGTCAAGATCCCTCTTAAAGGTGGCACAACCATCTGTTGTATCACCACTCCTGCCAGTTCAATTTTGTCAAGTATTTCTTTTACAAAAAGTTTTGGAACTTGCTATTTATAACAGACATCTCAGGAGGTACCCTAAATCCTCCTGGGATGTACTTGGTCCTCAAATATAGGTTCAGCTAGAAAAGATGGGGAAAATGGTTATTACTTGTATTCTTATCTATGTCTATACTACATAATACAGTGCCATAAAAACTAACCTGTACACTGCAGGGAACCCCTTCCATTTCCCCAGACAGCAGACAGTGCCACTGATACCTGCACAGTGCATGTAACATCTTTGCTATAGGTATAAGTGCACTCCTAGAGGAAAAATACCACAATACCTAGAGTCAAAAATCATACAGATGAGCAAATATGAGCTTTGTCTGTCTCCTGAGTTACATTATTTTTATGGACATTTAATGACCAATGGTAATTCCATTGAAAAATATTTCTGTTGAATTAAATCCACTTGACAGTCTTTGATTTTATTCTCCTGATGTGCTTCATTCACCCCTCAAAATCTCAGTCAGGTTTTCCCTGAGATAGACTTTTATCCTTTGAAGATCATTGTGTATGTAGATGCCTCATTGCACACCATCTAGTAGTGGTGAGGAAATGTCTCCATTTCAAAGCTAACAATTTGTGAAAGACTTGTTTAGAAAACCTTAGCACTATTAAGTAATTAACGTCTATAAAAAAATCTGAAATGAATGTCTCAAAAATGAAAGAATGCATGGTTGGACTCTGTGTGACTAGCAAATGACATTAAGCAAATGACACATGCATCTCTAGGACATTTTCATTTCTACTTTTTTTTTTTTTTTTAGAAAAAAAAAAGGTTTCTATGGATGAGAATAATTCATATCCTTAGTATATCAGGATTAAAGTGCATATATTTTCTCTGAAAATAGAACTAACTGAACACACAGCTCTTCTAAGTAGTGTGTGCAAGTACAATGAAGAATAAGCAGAGTTCACAGAAGTGGGAAGAAAATAAAATGGTTGGAATTGTATATATTAGAAAGAAACTCAATAACTAATGGGATAAAAGATCCAGTAAAGCTTAAGAAATTGTGTTCTGCAACATAAAAGCAATCGGACATTTATTGAAACTGAAGAGGTAGGAAACTGAAGACTGATAAAGGATTTTTTTTTGTTTATTTGTTTATTTTGTGGTTGTTTAGATTAGTTTAGTTTAGTTTTTCTATAAAACATGCATTACCTGTTACAGACAGTATATTACCTAAGTCAAGGACTTAGTAAAATCCTTTGTATGGATTCTAGAACTGTTCATATTCTTCATGAGAGTGATCAACATTTTGTAAGATGTTAAACTTTATTTTTCAGGCTCTAAATTGATCTCTCAGGTGCAAAGATATTGAAGAAGCAGGGAGATTTCCTGCATGTCTAAAGTAAGGCTTCTCTAGAGCATCTGGAAATGATCACTGGCTGCTATGTGACCGTGCTTCCCCGGGGTTGCCCATAAATACAAGGCAAAAAAGATTCATACAGATGGAAAAAAGATTGGAGCATGGAAAGAATTACCTATCACACTTGTCTACTACAGAGCAAAACTTTGATGACATAGGAATTCTCCATTCAGTCCAGGATTCAGGTTAGGCATTCACCAAACTTGAAGTACATGACAGATACTCTGCAAAGAAATGAACTTAAAAGACTGAGTTGAGTTCCACTCAAACTAAATAAATCTTTCTTCACAATAGATCATATGTCTTTCCTATCTCAAAATTACTTGGGTAAAATTGACTTCCAAACGTCAAGCTCTGAGTTTGCAGCTACTGTTGAAACTTGCAGCAAATTTTCTGGTTTTATCAGAAGAATTTCAGAATTATCATAAATTCTATTCAAAGGTGAAGATTGCCTCTGAAAATCACTTACTATTATTGATTATATTAACAAGGATACTTCTCATACAGGGCACAGGATCACAAACATTGACAAGTTTCTAAATATAGGCAAGTGATCTTTATCAATTAGAAATAGATCTATATTCTGAGGCACAGATTATATCCTTCCTCTCTATTTATTTTATTCAATCATAGATTTGGATAGCCATTAAATATGAAGAATCCCTCTTTCACTTTTGTTAAATTAAAAAAAATGAGTTCTATGAAAGCTATGCAACTTTTCATGTTGTGTTTATCAACTTTTCATTATTTTTTTTTGTCTCTTTCTACATCCTTTTTTCCTCTCTACATTTTGAGACTGGGAGAACAGAAATTCTAGATCTACCTAAACATTTTCAATAGGAGAATGCTCGTGCATGAGTGAACTATTTTACTTCTGTCTTCTGCTTCCTTGTAAATTTTGGAAGTTAAAGGAAATGGAAAATATTATTTTATAATCTGCAGAATCAGCAAGAAAGAAAAAACACCTTTCATATTTTAGTTTAAGTCATTCAAGTAAGAGAAAACTATCATGGCCTGGGTGATATATTTGGGAACAACAGAGTATGCTTCAATATAAAATATTATCTATAATGATTAAATATTTCATTTTAAATATATATCTATGATATTGCTGCAGATCAATAGTTTTAGAAGTCTCATCTCTTTAATTCTATGGCTGCTAAAAATAATAAATAATTCATAAAGTGCTTTCTGATCTCAGTTCTCAACTTCCTTGCAATGATTTTACATTCAGTCAATATTAATAGAGTTATATAATAACAATTGTTGCGTAACAAAGAACAATACTCAATTCTTTTAAAAATAATTTTATTTTTTAGATATCTACTCTTATGGATGACACTTATATAACTACGTTTCACACTGCAAGACACAATTTGAGATTTAACCACAGAATATAACACCAGGCAACAGCTTTTAGATATGGTCAACTTAGACTGGAGCACCAACCACCGTCCTGTGTTTTGGCCTTCCTAAGGTTTATCAGTATTATGCAGCTGTTGCTTCTCCTCAAGAAAGTGCCAGCAAGACATAATGAGGTTACAGTGAACTCCAGAAAGTAAAAGCTTTCAAAGGAAAATCACAGAACACTACAGCTGAAACCTCAGTCAGTCTTATTGCTTATTTACATAACATTACTCTAAAAGTTTTGCTTTAGGATTTTACTTTGAAAACTGGTCCTCTCTGGGGATACTTCAGAACATTATCTCTGTGTTTCTCTTAGGAACTCACACCATGCTGATAAGCCTTAAGAAAACCAACGTATGGGGTTGTAGATGTTTTTTCACCCTGGGCACAGTGATAAAGACAAACTTGACTGGCAGCATTTATGCCAATCTAGATGTATTTACTATTTTCTTAGTAATAAAAATATTTGACTTCTGATTTACTATTTCTGCATTGTATGTACACTATTTCTCGAGTATATATTTAACAACAACAATAAACTAGTTTTACTGAGTTTGGATCCTATTTTCTGAAAGAAATTACGTCTTTCCAGACAGTGTACATTGTTTGAGGAGCATAAATGTTGTTTAGCTCTGGCTTTGTGTTTACTGCAGCATTTAAAAATTACTTGATTGAACATCTTACATCTCATTATCCAATGCACTGATCCTATGAATGTTTATGCACCTCGTTTCTAGGATCTGGGGCAGTCTGAATTCAACAGCAGTTTGATGCTAGCAGAAATCACAGCCACATCTTTCTTATCTAAAGTAACTGCAGATTCAGGACTACAATTTTACATAACCATTATCTGATTCCTTTGAGATAGAAATTCAATTTTTTTATTCTAGGAAACCCCCAGCCTGATCCTGAAAATGACTTATATGTGTCCCAGAAGAGAATATAGGCTGCATATCTCTTTTATCAATCTATTAAACTTTTTTGTTTGTTTGTTCGTTTGTTTGTTTTAGGTTTCTGTGTGTGCAGCATATTTTATAGTATTATGAAATCGATGACTGGACTAAAGCTAAGATATATTCTTGGACAGAAGTGTGTTGTGCTATCTTAATTAAAGTTCATTGTAAGAACTTAACATAATTCATCAATGAAAGCTACGTTAATTACTACTCACTCTCCCCAGAAGCTGCTTTTTTTTTTTTTTTTTTTTTTTTTTTTCTGGGAAAATGTAGATGTTCCTTCTCAGGGAACATTTATTATGTGTGATGTTAGAACTCAGGGAAATAGCTATGCATATTAGCTGTTATTTTTTACATTTATATCTCCAGCTATATTTCCCTTGATGGATCAGGAAACAGTTTTATATTTCTAGTGTTTCTATCAATGTATTCTTAACTTGTCTTTTCTATCTTTCAAATATATACATTGAACTGTCTTTGTATAGCAATACAGTTCCCTGTACCTACAATATCACTCCCATTTTACCCATTGGTTACCAGCTGTCACTTTTTCCAGATTTCTTAGGTTAATAAATGTCTTCACACTAACAAGGATACCAACAAATGATTATGACTGGTAGTGTTACAAGTGATTTGGCAATTCATTCCTCTTGAAAATGTAAATCTTTAATTAAAAAAAAAAAAAAAAAAAAAGGCATTGATGTTCAATGACTACCGTTACTTGTTGTAATTTTTGAATTACTATTATTGACACTGACATTAAAATAGAATTACCATAAATAAGAAACATGACTAAAATCTGTTTTTATTTTATTTCAAAAACTCACAGGACTTTCTGAAATCCTTATTTCTTCTCCAAAAGACATATTAAAGTTACAATTCAAGGATAATGTAGTCCAATATGGCACAAAAAGACAAAGAATTTTTAATTTACCATTTTAATATATCATTCTATCACATTGAGTTATTTGCATCTTGTTAGAAGAAAAAGTCTTATGATTTAACATTATTTGGAGAGCTGAACTAAAAAAAGAAATTCGATGCCTCCAGTTAGTTCATATAGGACAGGGTGAAATCTCTATTATCATTGAAGACAACAGTAAAACTGTATCATATTTGCATTTTCAGATTTCAGGTTTTTCAGTATTAAGCATCCAATGCTTGGATAGAAATAATCTGATGTTCTGATTTGATTTTTGCTTCCAAATTTATTGTGTTAATGTGTTTTTACAGTACTCCTTCCTGTTGTCCATGTTGGTTTTGTCACAGTTCTCCTCCTGAAAGCTGAAGTCAAGTATTAATTTAGCTTCTGGTCTGTACCTGTTAAATCTTAAATTTTAATTCAATTTCCACTGCTTACTCACTCAACTTCTTCTTTTGTTTAATTTATATTGTTAAATATTATTTAACAACTTGTTTTCATTTCCTTTGCAAGGTCTAACTCAGCTTGACTTTTGGCAATTCTCACTTTAACCGTTCACTTTCTGACCTCCCAAGATGTAACATGTTTTGCTGATTAACTCCTTTCTACTATTTCTCTTAGCATTTCTCCCTATTCCAAAAATATGCTGGGAGAACAATTAATCGAAATGGGCCCCTCAGAGCTTTTCAGGAAAGATTAATCAGTATAGAAACCAAAATTTGGACATCATTTACACCTGGGGTTTTGAGAGATAATAGTGTGTAGTGTGTCCTCCCAAGATATGTAGCTGACTTCACTAATAAAATTCTGAATTTCTTATTGGAAGTCCCCCTAGGGTGTTTTGTCTTTTTTTGTTTTGTTTTGTTTTGTTTTGTTTTGTTGTTGTTGTTGTTTGTTTTTCCACTTCACGTTATGAAGTTTCTTCTTGCAGAACTAGTTGTATCTATCCCTCAATTTAAAGTGAATCAATCTGTGATCACTTTAAAGATAATCTCCTTACTGCTTACACTATGTACATTTAAAATTTATTTACATTTAATTTACATTTTTTTTACATTTTATTTACATTTACATTTTATTTACATTTATTTACATTTAAAATAGAACCTACTGTTTCTAAAAAAGAGGAAAACTTAGATGGGATGCCTTTTTTTTTTTTTTTTTTCCCAACTAAGCCAAGTATTGTTCACAACTGTAGCATGAAAACCTTATTTCCACTTAGCAGTGGAAAATATTAAATATAAAAGATAAAATATATAAAATATAATATATATAAATATATAAAAATATATATAATATAAAATATATAAAAAAAATTTATATAAATATAAAAGGTGGAAATATTAAGAGAGTCTGATTCTTCTTACAAGAAAATCCTGTTTCTCATGGCTTATAATTTTTTTGTTCCAACTGGAATTTGGACTGGAATTTTGCACAAACTGGGTGTTTGCTTCAGGCTAATCTTCCACATTATTATTATTAGCAGCAACAAATTCAGACAAAACTGTTGAGCAGTTTCCTATACCCACTCCTAAAGGAGCAAAGTGAAATCTGATTCATTTTGATTGCAATTTCCCTAGAGAAAAAAAAGACTAGATTATTTTTTTATTATTATTTATTTTTCTGCAGAAACTTGGAGGTCCTGATTTTGAGAAACTTGGAAAAGAACCTGAAATTCCTGAGCCTGCTTCTCTGGGCCACCAAATGCACATCAAGAGAACAATATATGACATTTGATGCTGATTTTCATTGTATATTTATGTTGATGATTACTTTAACTTGCAGAATACCACAAATTTAAACTACAAGTTTTCAACTGTGTTGATGGTAACCCTGAGTGTTAACAAGGTGCTGCACGATGGATTTTCTAACTGTACTGTTACTTTCCATCTCAATATTCCGTGTACATATTTATAAAAGTGAATGTAATCTATTCCTGCTTTTTGGAGAGTACTTCTGTTCCAAAGATGAGCTACATAGGGGAAGAAATAAAACACAAACTCTTCAATACTTTTCTATTCAGAATAGGACACAGAAAGATCTCAGGCCATCCCATCAGCATTAGAATAAAACTAAATATTAAATGTGTGCTTGTTAAGAGAGAATCCCTAATCCAGTCCACAGTATAAGATAGGGCTCGTTTGAGTAAGATAATATCTCAGCATACAGTTTATGATTGATATAAAAGGAGGTTGAACTGAATTTGCAGCAAATGTTTCTAATTTCCTTTTTTTTTTTTTTTTTTTTTTTTTTTCCCTATTTGATTTGCACCCTGAAGAACAGTATTAACCAAGGATTTTATTTTGTCTTTTTACTACTCCTGTTACTCTTAATTTTTTTAAATTCAGTTCCGGTTTCTTTACAAGCTGGAGAAGTAAATCCTTTCAGCTATTACTAATTGGATCTGGGTTTAGACTTCAAGTTTTAAGCATGAATGAATAGTGCTTTACATATGTCTACTACTAGCAGGGTTACTGACCTGAATGCACTCTTAAATTTACATAGGTCACTGGAGTCACTAATTTGCAGGCTGAGGTCTTGCCTGTAAAGACTAGTGAAATAAATAGGTTCTGTATGTTATAACACTAGGACTTGACTCACTATTCCCTACAGCATTCCTTGCAACATAAAAAAAGTAGGAGGAAATGCAAATTGCATCTACACTTGCATCAATAGCTCCTTATCAGTCAGCAGTGCTCCATTTTCCCAAAGGCCTGGATGTGCACTATGTATAACATCAGATCAGTGTTGTTTCGTACAACATCCTTGTAAAGATTGTGATGCCACAGTCTACATAATCGTAAACAGGAGAAGTATTTTGAGCTAAATTGTGCCTTTCATAGGTTTTCAATAAAAGTAATAATTTCATCCAGAATTCATCCAGGTTAAATTCCTTTATTGTTTTATTTTATTTTATTTTATTTGTTTTGTTTTGTTTTGTTTTGTTTTGTTTTGTTTTGTTTTTGGAAGTGAATCCCAAACCCTTTAGAGTGAAGGCCAACAAAAAACAACACATACCTGACTCCTGCAGAAAGACGAATTACAAGCATAATAGATGTGATTCATTGAGTTGATACTGGTATAGGACAAAAACTTTCTGAAAGATTACATTCATCTTTCTAGTATGTTTTATTTTCCCTGCATAAGAAACCAGTAGAATTTGGGACAACAGCAGCTCAATACAGATTTGTAGTATTATAAGGAAGATAGTTTTTATTCCTATACTGATTTCCTCAAAATCTACAAAGTACGATGAGCTGAGACATAACTCTGACAAAAACCTGAATCAAATTAAACCACACACAAATGTTTTAAAAATATTATTAGGCATTACTCCACTGTTTCCAGTGGAGTGTTTTGGCATTAACTTTATATATGCTGTCTTTGGTTAATCTTGGTTGTACCTTTTTAAAGCTTTTGAGAGCTTTTTATTATTATTATTATTATTATTATTATTATTATTATTATTTTATTTATTTTATTGTCAGATGCTGAGATTTTTGTTACTTTTGTGTCTATGGCACTTCAAAAATCCTAAAACAATGCATTGCTTGTGTGGTGGAATAACTTTTCGTATTGTTATATATAGTAACAGAATGTTGTCTGAAAACTAGGCAAGGTTTTCTGAATGGTAATTAATAACTTCTGGTTGTACAGACACCTGGCTGACTCTTTGGCTACACTGCTTCTTTGAAAATGAAGTAAAAACAAACAAACAAACAAACAAAAACAATAAAATAAAATAAAATAAAATAAAATAAAATAAAATAAATAAAATAAAATAAAAATAAAAAGAAAGCTAGACTCTGTACAGCATGGTTAAGGAAATCCAAGAAATAGAGAGTGGAAATGACATCTAGCAGTTGTTCTGTCTCAGAGCAAAGAGTTTATTTATTTATTTATTTATTTATTTTTATTTATTAACCTCAATATTCATCTTTCAAAATACTACAGTGATGTTAGTTTCAACACTTTCCAATATAACTTATTTTACAGGTGTTTTGTTAGTTTTTATATTTTTTTGTTTGTTTCGCTTGTTTTGCGTGCTTGGAAGGAAAGCAATTGTTTCTTCTCCCACATCCAGTAGATGTGAAAAAGACTGATTACTCTTCTCTTAACTACCGTATTTCTCCCTCACTTCTCTTCTTTATGGATCCCTTTCCTTCATGTAAATATTGGTTGCTTTGTGGTTGTTACTGTTTTGTTTGTTTGTTTGTTTGTTTTATTTATTTGTTTTAACTTTTTTTTGTCTATATCTATTGTTCTCTTTTTGGATCCTGATGTACTGAATCTCTCTTTTACTGGGTGCCCCAAAACTAGATGTGGACTCCATTTCAGTATGCCATAATAAAATACGGTGACTTAATTGACTCTCAGATTTATGAATGGCTACTATTAAAGTTAACTTATTTTTATTATTATTTTTTATTTTTTTTATTTTTTTATTTTTTGACCTTGTATGTAATCTTTCTGAAATATTTCTCCCAAATATGTGGTTTTCTATCCTTTCCATGTGCATTTTGTTTGTCTTCTCAGGTTTATTCCTCTGCATTTTTCTGTATTTGGATCCGTCTTTGTGGATGTTCCATTTCCAAATTTGCTTGAATTCCAGCCTTGCCTTTCAAAATGAACCCCCTCACAAAATGTTGTCATTCAAAAACTTTCTAAGAACACTTAAATTTTTGGTCAAAATATTGAATAATATCAAGTCAGCCTTGTGAAGGACATTATTTAATATAATTTATCAATTCTACAACAAGATATTAACAAGTTTTCTGAGCAAGATTGTATAGCACTTTTGCCCAGAGCATATTTTCCCAGCTGGTTTATGAGTGTTATGTGAATCTGACATCCATTACTTTCCCAGATCTTGTTATCCTGTCAATAATAATAATATTAATATTATTACTACTACTACTACTAATAATAATTACATTGTTATGAGTTATTTTTGACAAATTCATGTTGGTTGTGTTTTGTCTTTTAGGTGAATACAAATTGATTGTTTAATAATTGCTTCAGTTATCTTTCTCCCAGAGAAAAGCTGACTCTTCTGTAGTTCCCTGATTCTCTTGTTTACTCTCAGGCTTTTCTGACTTTCTAGAACTTATTCACCTTCTGCAAAACTCTCTTTTTCTTCATCCCCAGTGAAAGACCCCAAATCACTTTGCTTAAGTCTTTAAGTACTCCAGAGTGATGTTTGTCAAGTCATAATGTGATTTGAATGTATTTAACTTATTTAATTGATCGTTCCATTCTGAGGTTGGGGTTCCTATTTCTTTATTAATAAAAGTTAAGTTAAGCATCTGGTCAAAATTGGCCTTTCTGCGGAGACAGAACTAAAGAAAACATTAAACATTTAAGCACATTTCTTTCAAATGTCCATTAATTGCTCAGTTTCCTCATTATACTTGCTTCCATTTTTGTCTTTTATCTAATGTTTTTACATAACTTTTTCCATGGCTTTTGCAATTGTAATTCATTTTCGGTGTTGTATTTTTTTTATTTGTTCCTATATATATTTGCTAATCCTCAGTCTTTAGTTTTAGTAATGTTTTTAGCAATAGTTTACTTGATTTTGTTTCTCATATGATTCATATTTCATTTTCTGATTATTAAAGAAATCCTAATACAAATATATTTGTCATTCCTTACATTTTCTTCTGAAGTACAAAAGTTTGTCATTGAACCTTTCAGGCTGTCTTTACAGAAATAAGAACTACCAATGTACAGTTAAAAATAAAATAATAATAATAATTAAATAAATAATAAAATCTATGTCAAGATATTCACAGAGGAATCTACTAACACACTGACAGATGCCTGACTCTTCTCGTTGGTACATAGAGAACAAACAGAAGACACTACTTTTATTACAGGTCAAGTCTCTCTGTCCTGCTCAGAACACAAGACCTATATTCCCACAGGGCTGAAACTCTTCTTAAAATAATATAGCAGCAGAAGCTAAAGTGGTTTTGCTGGTCTTAAGGAAATAAGTGAAAACTGCACTTTGAGAGAAGAATTTGGTTATGTTGTCCAATAGCAAACACATATAGCAAACCATTGTAACAGAGTCCTGTAGAAAGAATATTGTTGGTCATAAATATTGTTGTCCCTACTTCAGCTGATTGCATTAGGCATTTAGGTATTAAGCATCAAGGTTCTATCTGGCTCTTTGACTGTTGAGTTCCTGAATAGTAAGCACCCTAAATTCAACCTTATTATCCTAGAAAATATCTCAAAGACTAATCTTCTCTCCAATAAAGTAGTTCCAAAACCACCTGCTCAGTCAGAATGAAAGCATGAGCAACTTTGGAATTAGATGTTTGATTACTAATTCTCATTTTAGTTCTTTATATGGACTCAAGGTCTGTATGGGAATAAACTTTTTGGTTTTCATAGAAATGGATCTACCATCAATGATCTTTACAACTCTAGTTTCTATTTTCGCTTACGTGCACCTTCTTACTTTTTTTTTTTTTTTTTTTTTTTAATATATTGCTTAAGCATATTTCTTTTATTCTGAGACTACTAGATTCCTGTATAAATTGCTTAAGAGAATGTGCTCTTCCAGTCAGTCCTGGTGAGAGAGTATTATTGAGGCTTAGTGTAGTCTAGAAAAAAATGTAAATATTAGTAAATATGAATAGACATCCTCTGCATGTACACCTATGAGTGTACATGGCTCCTTAATGGCTAAGTAGCACTATTCAAAGGTTATAGGTTACTTAATGAAATACGAATTCTTGGCTTATATAATTAGATTGTTTTTAAAAGAAAGTAGCTCTCTATAGAGGTTTTAATTTTTAATAAGTGATATGTTCTATTCATTTTTATGTGCTGTAGAAGACCAATGATTAGGCTGAAGTTACTGTAGATATATATTTTTGAAAGTATCAAAAGGTTCTCCTAACCTTCGCTAACATTTCCAGGCGTTACATTACCATAGTCCATATATCATCTCCGGGAGATCAACATGTCAGCATTTCACCAAACTCTACGGTTTGTTTGCAGTACAAACACTAATACTAGTAGATTGTCTTAATTTTTGTTACTTAATATTTACATTCCTGTCATCAGACTGACATAAGCAGTGGATCTAATTTAATTAAAACATTGTTTGTTTTTGTTTGTTTGTTTGTTTTTGCACAAAAGAGCAACATTTGGCTCTGTTTCAAGAACAATTTTAAATTTTCAATAAATACATAAATAAACACCCAAAAGACTTATTTAATAGTTTCCATGGCCCTGTAGATAACAATCATTTTTCCTTTGCTTCCTTATACACTGAACAAGGCTGCTGATATCTGAAAAGCCACTTTTTGCACATTGCCTTCCAAATAGCTACTAGTTCACATTTTTCTCAGCTGCCCTTCTAATGATCACTGGGCCATTAGTCTGCCTCTTCCGGGCTAATTGCCAGCACAGCCCACCTGGCTGTCATTCAGCTGAACCACAAATATTTGGGTAACTGAAAGACTCCAACTAAAGAGACAGACACAAAAGGAAAAATAGGAAATGGTAGTACAAGACAGTTTTCTTTGCTCTGTTCATACTATTTATTTGGCAAATCATCTTGTCTCAATGACAGGATTACTATTAGAGGCTGTGAAAAAAATATATACGTAACACACTTAGTAAGCATAAATAAAAACCCAGATAGAAATTCCATCTGAAAGTCTGCATTTTCTTTGATTATAGATAGATAGATAGATAGATAGATGGATAGATGGATAGATAGATAAATATTTGATTATGGGGTGGGGGGGTGCTGCAGAAAATTATATGTTCCTTTCACATGGAACAATCTACAACATGAACTTCTGGCACTTCTGAGGCACTTGATTGTTCAGACTTTGAAAGGAATTTGGCACTAATATCCTGGCTTATATCTCATGTCTGGTAACTCCATCATTCCTGTTCTGAGTGTCCATAACATGATATTCCTTTGATCAGAGTAATTTTGTTTATAAACCATGTCTTGTACTTTCTTGTACTGTACTTGTCCAGCAAGGGCACAAAAAAAAAATGCAAATGTATTTCTAAGTAGCATATTTGGTCTACAGAACTGACTGGCAACACTGTGTGAGGTACCAGTCATTCAACCTACCGGGAATCATGGACCACCCAAAGTGCCATAGAAGTGATGCTTTCTTCTTGCAAAGGTAGGAGTTGATCACTTACATAAAAAGTTGACTATCCAGGCTGGAGGGTTACAGCATGAACTTTTGTTTGCTTGTTTTTCCAAACATGTTAAGGTTATTTTTTCTTAAAATCTCAACGCTACAGCAATGACAATACGAAAAATAACCATGATTTAGGTTCTTCTTTTCTGTGGGCCACATCGAGCCCTGTTGTCCTTGGCTGGCCTGGACCTCACAGCCCCCTTGGGCCCTCTGAGCCTCAGGTGGAGGGACTGAGTCATGGCTGAAGTGCTACAGCCTGTAGTGCCAGATTCCTGTGTGGCTGTGAAAAGTGCCAGTCATATTATAGGGCAGGCTGGGCCTAGGCAGGACTGCAGCAGGTCCCATGAGTAATCCCCTGCTGAGGCAGGCAATGAAAGAGAATCTGCCACTTTGGGAAGCAAGCTTGCCTGCTGCAAATGTGTGGGAGTGAAGCCTAGTGCCCTAGGCAGTCTTGATTTATAGTAATTTACAACAATTCCATGGGCAACGAATGCGACCTGATAAATATGAGCCCTACCAAGCTTTTCCAATTTGAATATACTTGGACGTAATCACGGTGTCTTGGATATTCAGTCATGTGCTTTGGTAAAATACATTTTTAATGCTGGTGGGAAATACTGCAGATAATTTGTATTTTAAATATATATATTCATTTATTTTCTTTTTTTCCTAAACAATGCTACAACAGACTAACTACTGTTTTATATCCAGACTTTCACTCTGGTGTTATGCATATTTAATTTAAACATACCAGCTTTAAGCTTGTATTTCCAAACTTTAGCAGATATGCAGATTTTTTCTCAATCTTTATTACAGACAGAATTCCCAGATTCTGTAGTGTGGCCAGTACACTTTGTATGCACCACCTTGGCCCTTCAGCACTGTGGAAGGATGGCACTTCATCTCAGGAAACAGCCTGAGGATTGCCACACCAATACTATTTCAGCCCCTCACTCAACTGTTGACTGATCTGCTGCTAAAAAAGCACAAAAATCTATCCGAAATGTCTCAGGTACTGGAACCCAGAGTTTGTGTTTGCAAGAGCTACCCCAGTCATCATTTAAATCCTGACAACTGTCTGCTGTTTCTCTGTGTTGAGTAACCATACTGCCTTGCCTATATTCTTTCTAGGGATATCTGGCAGCTAGGCTGTCCCACAGCAAAGCTTCCTTCTGCGGTATCTAGTACATTTTCAATCCAGTAATGTCTATCTCCTGCTTCTGGATATGTCTGGATTTCCCAGTAGTGTGCTCAGCCCTGACTGGTGAACATCCACATCTAAAATCCTTGCTTCCGTTCCACTGTTCCTCCCACCTCCTCCCATTCATTGGCCTTAACAAAGCCAAATGCTTCAGTATGAAGCAGGCGTGTTACACATGTGCTGTTGAACATCTGGTTAATCCTCTGTGGGGGCCTCTGTGCAAATCCTAGAAAAAGCAGCACTCCAAGAAAAAAAAAAAAAAAATCACTAGCTCTGTAAGCAAATTATTTCTGGTCTCAATTGAAATCCAGGCTTACAAGGTCTCTCATTCGCCATCAGCCTACTGAATTGGGGTTTTGAACTGCCTAAGTTTAAAGATGGAGTATGCATAATGTGATTTATTTTATGTATGTTCCACAAAAATATTAATGTTTTCACACCTTGAAACAATTAGTCACAAGAGTGGTGTGGTTATAAAGAGAATGAAAAAGGAGGAAAATGTCATTTTGAGTGTCAAATACTGCTGTGCATTCATGGCTTCCTTTGAAATCATAGCATGTGTGCATGAATGGATAACCTAATCTTTCTATCTAATCTGATCTGTGATTTTGATCACACATATGCACAAATGCCAGTAATTGCTACTTCCCTTCATACTACTTTCATCAAACTGTATTTTTATAGGCTTCTGTATGAATCATATCCTCAAATTTTCATCCTACTAGTCCCTTGAGGATTTGTTCCAGATCAGATATCAAACCAGAAGAACGTGTTTTCCAAATTTAATAATGTTGCAGCTCATGACAGTGAGAGCTTCATTGGGAGAACTGATCTCAAATGACAGGATGATAGAAATCTAATGGAATTAATGCTGTGGCATTTCAAATATTTTTGGCCCAACTCTCTCATGAGCAAGTGGTGAGATTTTTATATCATCAGACTAGAACTTTTGCCCTGATTTGATCTTTTACCAAGAGAACCTAGTTTCAGTGTAACCTGCATTTAAACAGTATATTTCTGACATATCTGAATTATTTTCAAAGATGTAGCCAGAAACTTAAATAAAGGGTTGTGTTCCAAACAGAACTTTGATATCATTCCATGTCTTTTCTGAAGTCCTAAATGCATTCAATACTTCAACGAACAGGGTAAAAGTCAACTTTTGTGGTGAAATTCTTACTGGGATTTCTCAGAATAAGAGTGTCTGATTAAAATTCTCCTTTGCCTACAGACAAGGTAAGACTTAATATTAAATCCTCACAGAGAGTGATATGGTGAAAAAATGATTATTTTTTGTTGTTGGAAAAATGCAGAATTCTTGATGAAGCTATTGCATTTATATTCAATACAGATTTCTGCAAAATGAGTAATGACATCATTAAAAATTCAATACACAAAATATGTATTAAATGTTCTTTAATTTTTTTTGTTTGTTTTACCAGAGTCATAGTAAGAAAAATATTTTTAAGTAGACTCTTTTTTCAAGTATAATCTTAAATCTTTATTCTTGAATAGAATTTTTAAGAGAACTTAAAAATGGAACTACAAAAATGGGAGCCATAATGCTAAATTATTACTTTTTTCTTTATTTTTATTCAGTTATGTTTCTTGGAATAGACTGTAGAAAGTTTTTTCCAACTTTCAGTCATAAATGTAGTAAGGACCAGATAAACTGAGTTAGCTTATTTATGCAATCTGTTTTGTTATCTATCATGGGGGCAACAGCTAATAAGTGTAGCAAAAATTACATCATAAACTGAAATAAATATCTCTGCATCAAAGTTTGATGGTTGTTTAATGTGCATATAAGTGCATGAAAAGTTTTGTATTCTAAAACTGGTGAGCCAAATTCATCCTTGATTTAGTAAATCTCAGGTGGTTTGTTCAAAATATTAACTGCAGAAATTTATTCATCAGTTCCTGTCATCAGATATGGGTTATAAATTCTGATGTATTTCTTTAGGTTATAGTAATATACTCATGGTATAGTCTGTTCCTCAACATCAGGATGCATCTTCTGAAAATTGTTTCATGTTTTGCAGAGTGGGCAGTCTGCACTCCTTCTTCCCACTTCCCATTTGAGAAGATATATAATAGCGATATCAGAACTCCCTCCACCATGTTTTGTACTCAGAAACAAAAGAGGTCAATGGAGATGGAGACCTGCAGCTATGCTGAGACATTTAAACGAGCGGAGGCACTACAAGCTAGATTTAAAAAAGCGAAGGGCAAAAATACTGGGGTTAAAGGACATCGTCCATGTGTGTGTCTTGAAAGACAGAAAAAAGATATAAGACATTATTTTTAATATATTTATTTATTTATTCTAAAATGAAGAATGGTGTAGATCTGAAAGACAGAAGATACTTTTCTTGAAGAAGTTCACATGGCTCCAACATTTTATTCAGAGGACCTCTAAAAACAAGAACTCTGGGAGGACAGGAAGTAAGGATATATGTGTGTGGTTTGAAAACATAATATTTTAGGAGATTTAGGAGATTAAGGTTAGACAGTCTTCCATCTGTTTTTGCAGGAGAAGACTGAAAACAACCAGAGAAGTCTTTTCTTGCCATCTTGTGCTATAGCTGAGGAAGCTGTTCAGATTTTGTTGCTGTGCTCAGAGAGCTTCAGTAGCTGTACTCAGACACTTCAGTAGCTGTTCAGTTTTTCAATGTTTTCTCTTCTGCCCTAGTAGAATGGGAATTTTCACCACTTCAATTTGCTTCTCTCATTTCTGATGTCCAAGAGATCTGGGAAGCTAAAACCACACTCCTAGACATTGGCATTGTACTGATGAACACAATAACCTGTGGAGTGATAGACAGAATGCAGTGACATTACAGTAGAAAATATATATATATCTAAATATATTTTAAAATAATATATATATGTATATATGTGTGTGTATATATTTATATATAAAGGCTATATATATAGCCTTTTCAGCAGGAGCAAACAGCAGAGCACTTGAGAATGACTGTTTCAATTGCTTATATTTCCTTTGATCCATTTGTAGGATCTTGAAGATCCCTTAAAGGTGTCTTTCATTGCCTTAAGAGTAATGTAGAACATTATTGCCATGAACAGTGTATTTTATCAGTTTTAAGGCTGTGAAAAAAGCAAAATAAAACCAAAGCTATTATTCAGAGATAGAAAAGCAAGAACACTGGAGAACTATGGTCTTAAACGTAAGATTTTAATGTTTTTTTAAGTGAAAAAATAAAATTGTACAAATCTTAAGGCAAGTTTCCTTGTGTTGTATCACAGTTTGATAATTCAGGCTCTCATTTGTTTCACAGTGAAAGTTTTTTTACTTACAGTTAACAAAGCAATAGTGTATTCATAATATAAAAAAAAAAATAGTTTGTTTCATGTTTAAAACAATGGTTTAAATTAATTATATATATTAATTATGTAAATTAATTCTATAAATTAATTCTATCTAAATAATTAAAATAATTATATAAATTAAAATTTGCACATAGATATAAAATAAAAACAAAGAAAATATTTGAAGAAAAGCTAACTCTTCATTTTAAAATTTCTTGAAATAATCTTTTACAGAAAGCCATTCCTACTGTGCTTAAAGGAAACTCCTATTGCTTTATGCTGAAATAAAGCTTTCCGAATGTTGTCATGAAGTAGAACAAATACAAGGGAAGATAATTCATGTGAAAACAAAATATAGTACTTGTAGAATGATGTTAATTTTAACCTTTTTTTTTTTTAGAATAGTACTTTTGTGCAGAAACTATTCAGGTTTACTACACTTTTATTAATACAATTTTACGTTTTAATGTTCAACGCTGTAGGTGCAGCTTTCAGCATTGTGCTTTGCATCAATCAACTCTACCATGAATAACTACTGTTAACAATAAAGAAACAAATTATTTACCTGCATGAAACTTTAGGAAATAGGCTTGTTATATACTTTTAAATACTTTCAAAGAAAGGAAAAAAATCTGCTTGAGTTGATTCTTAAGATTATTCACTATATTCTCACTTGAAATCCTTTTCTAGACCTGTTGTCTTGGTCATTTTCTTTATTTATATAATATATATATCTATTATATATATAATAGTAATAATAATAAAAGAAAAATAAAGAGAAGCTAATTGATTTTGAAAATAGCTATGTATAACTCTAAACTCCTATTAATTCTACTTGATCTCAGAGAACGTATTCAGGTCAGACAAATTCATTTTGCAATGTTCAGAAAAGAAAGAAAAGGTAAAAAAAAAATAAAATAAAATAAAATAAAAATGGGGGGGTGCTCACGGGGGGGGGGGGGCATTATGTTTTTAATGCATTTTGAATGCTTGCTGTATTTCAGTTCACACACTTAAAGTGTTTTTTTTGGTCCCCTTCCTTTATTATTAGCAGCAGGCATCTATTAAGATCCCACTTACAACTTTTTGATCTTGCATGAAAAGCAGCACAGGAAAGATAATCAGAAGAATTTAAGGTACATTTAAGATATGCAAAATTGACATGTATTATAAAGTCGACAAGAATATAATAAAAGAATATGACTTGAGTCAAAAAATAAGGTGGCTGAAATTTAAGACATTCTAGATTCATAGCCAAACAGACCATGCAAACTTCTACCCCTTTGGGAATGTACTGAAATATATATATATATATATATATATATATATATATATATATATAGATATATTTATTTATTTATTTTCCTTTGCATTCTAGACATTTACTCCACAGCTTTGGCAGTTCCTGGATATCCACAGGACAAAGTCAGTAGTCTTGCTTGTATTGTTGTTGCTTTATTGACATAGTTGCTTTATTGACATTGCCTTGAATTACTGTTGTGGCAAGGACCTGACATTTTCTTGAAGAACAAAACCGAGAAAGTAGAAATAACAATTTGTAAATGTAGATGTTGATAAAATGTGAGGTGGAACTTAATGAGATAAAGAGAAAGCACTTCCAGCCTCTGCAAATGATGAGATTCAATTGTTTTAAAGAACACAGGAAACTTAACAGAGAATGGGATTTTACCTAAATGTTGTTTCATTACTGGCAGGTGAGGAATCTATAAAGAAGAATTTACCTGTACTAGCAGCAGCACTAGTGAGATTTAACACTGTAAAGTCTTTGTATGTTCTTTCTGTCCTGACACTTAACACAAAGATGCTGCCATCTATGTATAAGTAACTAAGAATTATTTAAAAAAAAATAGAGTAAAGGATTATTTTTGCCCAGTGAACACGATATATGTGTTCACACCTTTGTAAATGTGCATATGCAGCTTTAGTGTTTATAAAACGAGAAGCTCCATTCATTTATTTTTAACATGTTTTCATAAGAGTACAAGTTATTTCATAATTAAAATTGAATACCCTTTTTCTTTTTAAAGATTATTTTTTTTCTAAGTGTTCCAATATATATGTACTTTTCTTGCTTGCCTTCATAGTCTACCGTGGGCTTCTTCAAACCTAGGAATCTTGAGACAGAGCCTGCTGGAATGTTTTAAAGTTAATGATTAATTTTTTTTATCCTCTGCACAGATGTGGTTGTTCAGATCACAACCTCCCTTATACTTTCCAACTTTTATGCTTTATCTGATTTAGTGCACCAAGAAACACCAAGTATGGTCTCTTGCACATGATATGTTTTGCAATGCTTATTTACAGTTACCATCCAAGATACTGCTTCATTATCATGTTAGCCCAAATAATAGAAGGAAAAGTGAGGGTGGTCTGGAAAGATATGCTATGACCATTGACCACGTGTGCCACCCAAATAATTTAAATTCAAAGTCTTTGGCAGAAACATGAGTTTTCTGTAGTCATGTAATTAAAATTTCCTTCTGCTGGAGGGTGAAGAAGGGATTTCTCTGAGGGAGAGGTGTAATCTGAATAAAGAAGATAATTCATAAATTGCTCAGACTGTTTCAAAAGGAAAATGTATTACACATATAAGTGTTTGGTGTGTAGGGTTTAGTGGTTTGGGAACAGAGACATAGACTAGAAAAACAAATTGCATTTTGAACTGTACTATAAAGAAAAAAACAGCATGGACAAAATTAATAATGAAAAACAGGTAGAAGAATGAATTAATGGAGAATGGGATAGGGAAAGAAACTAAGCATATTAATAAGGATTGAATACCTGAATTTGAATTTAAATAGAGCCAGGATGCTATCTTTATCAACTGTTTTTTCTTCTTACATCTCTGTCAAAATTCAGGCAAAAAATATATTATTCTATTTCACTTAAATGTTATAAGCCGAAATTGCAGAGCTGTCTCTGATTTTAGGTCAATCCGTGACATTTTCTTCTGAGCCCTGATCTGGGAAATCCTACCCTTGTTGAGGAGCTGTAAACTAGAATGAAAAAAGCATTCACTAAGAACTATCCTTGCCAACAGAATTCAGCTGAATTTTTTTATGTCTGCCTTGCTGAATTCATAACCCCAAGAAGATAAACATATCACAGGTCCTGATCAATGTATAGGATAGAAAGCATTGAGCTAAGGAATGGAATTCACAACAGCTGGCATTGAACAGGGTTGAATATCTATGCAAGGAAGTGAAGAATACCAAAGAGAAATGTTTTTGAAATCCTCTTTGCTCCTGAGTTTTATGTTCCTCACTATGCCTGTGAAGCTGAAATTCACAGCTTAAAACCTTCACATAGTTTAAGGTGCTAAGTCATCCTATTGGTTAACTAGTACACTCTACATATAATGGTAGTATTATTGTACAATTGTTGTAAACTTCTCAGTTTTTATTAGTCTTTTGTTTTGAATGCTCATCTGTGAAATGTGTCTTCCAGAGGGAGATGAAAACCTCTTCCAAGTGCTATAGCTGTTAGATAGAAGGAAGGCTTGTAGCAATTCATGGCCAGAGGCCAGAATCTACAACTCTCAGATATCTTGTGCATTCTCCAAAGAGCACAATTCTTGTTTGAATTGTATAAAACTCCCGTAAGTTTTCTATTCTTTTTGTGTTGTCTCCAGTTATCAGTAGGAATGGTGGAGTGTCCTCACACATTATTGTTTCTAGTCTGATTGTTAGGTCATACTCCCGAGCACTGGAAATAGTGGTTTTGGACTCCTTATATTCCTCTGTTTATCATTTTGAACAGTCTATTTACTTATAATATTTTATAGGTAATCTAAAGGGCTTTAGGTCAAAAGGCTTTTGCTGTAGAGCTGTATTAATGCCTAATTCAGGTGGAGAGACCATGTCCTGTTCTCTGAGTCATCTGAGGTCCACAGCATATTACCTTCTCTCTCCAAAATCTCCCTATTTGAGTTAATGTGCTTCAGATTTGTATTTATCCAGAAGTTATTGTTTTCTAATTTCATACAGCATCTGAAAACTAGCGGTATTATTCATAGGCAATCATTCCTATTTAAGAGTCTTCAGAGTACTCTAAAACATATATGTTCACTGAGGTTTTCTTAAAATTCATTGTGTCTTACTGGAGCATAATAAGGTATATTAACTATGCAACCTTAGGATTAACTGGGCAAGGAGTCTCTCAGATATAAACCTCCAGCCATTCCAGGAACATGTAGAGTTCACACATTCTACTCGTCATTTTGAAAAAAACAAAACAGTAGTGTGTGTGGTTTCTTTTTTCGTTTCAAGTTTTTACCTTCAGGCCATGTCTCCATTTCCCTAATTTACCATAGTCACTTAACAGATAGGATTCTGGATAGAGCGTCTTCTTTTCTCACCGTCCCTGAGGAAACAGTAAAGAAAATTAAATATGAAGACATCTAATTCTGAGGAATTTAAGAGTGTCTGGTAGTCCTCATTATAGTACTAAAATCTTAAGGAGTCATTCCTGGTATTTGTGTAACCTGGGGTTCCATGTCATTGAGATGGATATGAAAAAAGATGTGGGGTTTAATGCAAGGGGTGAATAAAAAGAAAGGACAGTGCTAGTATAATCATTTGATTGTTAAAGAGAAGAATGATTTCTAATACCTGCCACAAATGTATTTGCATCTAGTTTAACAGATATGCTCTTCAAGCATAGATCATGGGTAGGAAACTTCTATTAGCCTCCAAGTCTAAATAAGGCTCTGCTTTGGTGAAAAGAAGGTATTGCTTGTGCTACAGTTGACATAGATGCTGTTACCTGAATGACCTGTGTTATATTGCTTGTGCTACAGTTGACATAGATGCTGTTACCTGAATGACCTGTGTTATCAACATAGATGGAAGGAGGGTGAGCTTTTTATGAACATGTATGGTTAATGATAGGGAGATTAGAATTTAAAATATGTTAGAATATAACTCCATATACTGTTTCCTGTCTCACACAAACAAAACTGCACTTCACCTACTGGAAAGGCACAGACCATTTCAAAGCAAACTTAACAATGTAAATCAGGAAATGTTGGACTGTAACGGTGTGTTGTAATATAATCTTTGTCCTTTGCTCTCTATAGGGTGTTCATGACATCGGTTCAACACAGCATTTAAATATATGCAAATTATGAGACTGATCCACTGCTTGGAGACTTCATTGAATAATATATTATATATATTATAATTATATATTATATATATTATAATTATAATTATATATATTGTTATAATTGTATATATATTGATTGTAATTATAATTTCCCTATTGTTATTGAAGACATTTTTGCTCTTGTTACCTATTATATAAAAGTCCATTTGAACCTTAGTGGTAGCATCTTCCTTCTGAAAAAACTTTAATCCACATGAATTTTCAATGAAGTCACAGGACTGCCTCAGGTGTTGGGTGATTCACTGCAGACTCTGTACATTGGTAGGCTTCTTCACTTGCTAAGACAGAAATGAAATCTGAATGATAACTGCATGCCCCACTGTTCAACCACTGTTGAACTCAAGAGGTGTGTGGAGCAGGAAGGGAATGTATACTCAAATTAGTAAACTGTGGTTAAAGTTGCTAATCAACTGAATGAATTGCTGGGAGATCATGAACTAGACAATGTTTGTATCCCAAAGAGGAAAAAAAAAACAATTAAGCAGTTGCAATATCGAACAGAAAATATTTTGTTGTGGGTAGTACTAGTAAACTTTTTTCCAACAGACAGGCAGGTAAGCCTAGTTTTACTTGGTAGTTCACAATGAACACATTTTTTCTGCTTTAAATATTCTTTAAATATTCTTATTCCTTGTTCGCGTACAAGCATTTATCATTCCCACGCATTACTAAGTCATGAGAAATACTAATTTTAAAAAGTATTTATTTATTTATTTATTAAGTGGAATACAACTACATCAGCTGTGTTTACTGGCTTGATTTCAAATCCAGAAACCACAATAAAGGCTGTTTTCCCTACATCAGATGTAGTGATTAATATGTGGTAGACTTGGGCTCCAGATTTTTACAGCTCTGTTAATTGATCATGAGCCAGAGCCTGGGGCTGTATAATTAAGTTAGCTGGAAAATTAATGCAGGAAATGGCTTCTAGATTTGATTGGTTTAAAAATATATGAATGTACTTATTTAATCCTTTTGAATTAAACTTGGTGCCAAAAAAATTATGTTAACTATGTCTGCAATTTCATATCTTCAGGGCAGTATTCTTTTTCTGCCTTTGAAATCAGTGATGTTTGTAGAAAATAGAGTCATCTTAGACTATCCAGTGAAAGGTACTTGTTGGAGATGCCACTTGTTGCCACTTGTTTGAGATGTCAGATTACCTGTTTTTGGTCTGATGCATACAGGCAAAGACATTAGGTAAACTAGGATCTCGGGATCAAAAGTCATTACTTGCATCCTAACAGTGGATGGCTGTGCTTGTTTCAAGACCCCTCTAAGGTAAATCAAGCTCCATGTGGGTTCAGATTTTAGCTGCTCATTTTAGGATGACAGGAACAGGGCCTCATTAAACAGTGACTGATCTTATATAGTTTGCCTATAACACAGACAAATATGTCCCCTCTACCTTGTATTCTTAGACTGAATGAGATCTCCAAACAAGATTAGAAATGCTATATCAAAAATATTGTTGAAAGAAGGCAAAGGAATGAATGCGGTGCTCCTGTGGAAGGTCTCATGAAAGCAGAGTAGAAGAGAATCACCTCCCTTGCCCTGCTGGCCACACTTCTTTTGATGCAACCCAAGATGTGGTTGGCTTTCTGATCTGCAAGCACACACTGCCAGCTCATGTGGAGCTTCTCATAAAAAAAACACACCCAGATTGGTTAATGAGTAGAGGAAGAATCTAAGTGTTTTGAGAAAAGGTGTTTTATTTTATTTTATTTATTTTTCAAAAAAAAAAAAAGACCAAATTTCAGTGTAAATTGATAATTAATTTCAGTGTAATGTACACTGGTATCAGTAACAAAATATAATCAGCATATTCTCTCTTAGGTTAAGTTTGTCATTTGATACAACATTAAATGGCTGTTACTCAGCAAGTTGTAGATCTTTGTAGGATCATTTTAGGGCTGCTTTTCTTCACAGATGGGAGATGACAGTATAGAGCCAAAGAGAAGGAAAAATCATGATGGACAAATAAAAGCAAAATAAGAAATAACTCTCTCAGGACTTTCTTGCACTTTAATTGGATTTAGACTTGTCAAAGAGAAAGAACTTTAATCAGGAGACCTCTAATAATATATGTGGAGAATAAGATATCTTGTTTGAAAAAATGCAAAGCAGAAGTTAAAAAAAAAAAAAAAAAAAAAAAAAAAAAAAAAAAAAAAAAAAA
>NC_048895.1:100456103-100458233 GCF_011077185.1 Oxyura jamaicensis
TTAAAAAAAAAAAAAAAAAAAAAAAAAAAAAAAAAAAAAAAAACATTATCAAAAGTGTGCCAGGCATTGGTAATAAATAAACTAAGGCTGAACATAATTGGGGTGAAGGGTTATGGTTGTACAATTAAAGTTGTTATGCTAAGGTGATGTCCTAACATTACTAGCACTGCCAAGAAGCAAGATTCTATTCCAACTTTTGAAAAAGAGCTACTGTTAGGGAGAAAAAGACTTCCACTGGTATCTTGTTTGGAAGCTACAAAAAGTCTAGGCCAGAACTGAGGTTACCTTACCCTCCTTGTAATTCTTATTAATTAGAAAATGGAACAAAATGAAAACTCAATACACATATATCCACATATCACACTAAAGCAGCAATAGATGATCAAATCAGTAAGAAGAAATACTGTTGCTCTGGGAATTTAACATTGTTTATGTTATTACTGGATTGAATTAAATACTTCCACATTCTTAAACTTCTAATTTGCATTTTTATAATGTGCCATGGTTAAATAAACTTTTTTTTTTTTTTTTTTTGGGGGGGGGGGGGGCAGTTATTTTGTGATATTTTCTCCAGCTTTGCTTCTCTCTGCATGATTTATTAATTGAAACCTTATAACTGATAGAAGTTCAACCAAGAAAGCCAATGTTTATTTCAAGAAACCACTCCAAATTTTGAACTCCTATAGAATTATGCATAGTTTAATTAAATCTTTAAATATTTCCAGATATACTTTTTCTGTATTGAATGATCTAATGTGTTTTTTTTTTTTTTTTCTGTATTCTGAATTATCTAATGTAAGAGTCTTCAGAAAGCAGAAGCATATAGACAATATTTGACACAACAGGTAAAGTTAGGAAGATGAATAATACTTAAGGAGGAGTAAGGAATTTTGAAGAACAAATCATAACCAGTTTTTATTTTTCTATCTTCTCGTCTATTTCAGTCCCTCAAAACTTCTTTTGACAAACATATGCACTACGTCCCTTCTGGTAGGAAGCTGACCTTTCCTTTCTCTGCCATCACAAACACTAGTAATAATTATCTAAACAAGACATAATAAAAGCTTGATTCTCTTTCACTGGTGATGACTGAAAAATTGTAACTAGTGCAGATTCTTTTTCTTCCTGTGTGATATGCTGCTGTCTACATTTTTATGAGAAGCATATACATCTTTGTCATTATATTTAATTAACATTTTACATGTACTTTGCTCTATTTCAAATTATTATGTGCGGTATACTGTTTGAGGGAATAAACATCAGCAGCTTTGCCAGAAGTATAGGATTTAAAGAAGATTAACGTCTTTGACACACTACGATTTATGTATGAAGGACACCATCCTGTATTCTTTGTTCATATATGGTTTCTATGCAGCTTTGTCAGAGAATTTCAGTGTTCTAAAAAGTTATATTTTTGATTGTGTCTCTGTGCCAGTAGTGCTGACACTTGGAGCTTTGCATCAGCTTTTATGGTGTCTCACACAATTACACACTATGTAATATGTAGAATCATTTCAGGACTGCTTTTCTTCATAGTGGGAGATAAAATTGTATATAAAATTCTGATGGACAGATAAAAGTGAGATGAAAACTGTGATACTGATATTTTTTTCAGAATATCATCCATGTAGGTGTCCCTGAATATGTCTTCTTTGCTGGCCTGAAAATTGATCCTCGGCAGAAGTTCAACAGTTTGGACACTTCTAGGGAGGTTCTCACACTCAGCATGGTGGATCAAACACTTCTGCTGTGTCTGAGCTCAGGCGGATGGTACATACAGATGAAATTTCATGTTCAAATCCAAAACTCTATACAGCACCGAACCATACATTTTTGGCCACAAAGTCCCGGGAAGAATATTTCAGGGATTTTATGGCAGAAAAAGGGTAATATTACTTCACCATCTAGATTTATATATTTGCTGTGTCATTCCTAAGTGTTCTTCGCTATTATATTTTGTAGTAAAAGTTCTGAACTAAAAGTGTTTTATCCATTTGAAAATTGACATTATCTTGGTGACTTTATTTCTTTCTTTCTCTCTCCTTCCTTCCTTCCTTCCTTCCTTCCTTCCTTCCTTCCTTCCTTCCTTCCTTCCTTCCTTCCTTCCTTCCTTCCTTCCTTCCTTCCTTC
>NC_048895.1:100463233-100479203 GCF_011077185.1 Oxyura jamaicensis
CTTTCTTTCTTTCTTTCTTTCTTTCTTTCTTTCTTTCTTTCTTTCTTTCTTTCTTTCTTTCTTTCTTTCTTTCTTTCTTTCTTTCTTTCTTTCTTTCTTTCTTTCTTTCTTTCTTTCTTTCTTTCTTTCTTTCTTTCTCTGTCTCTCTCTCTCTCTCTCTCTCTCTCTCTTTCTCTCTTTCTCCCTTTCTCTCTTTCTCTCTTTCTCCCTTTCTTTTTTTCTTTCTTTCTTTTCAGTTTGGTGTTGAACAAATTCTCTAGGTATTCAACTTCAAAGGCCTGGTAGTCTTGTAAAGAAGTCTCAAGAGGAGGTAACAACATGGAATATCAGCTTGAGTAAGACTTTGGCATACAGTAGTCACCTACAGTAATGCAGTGCAACTAGCATTGGAACTGTAATCAGGGCTATGGTTGGACCAGATGATCTTGGAGGTCTTATCCAACTTTAATGATTCTATGATTCTATGATATTCATATATGGGGAATATATATATTCATATACGTTTTGGAAAGAGATGTCATCCTGAGGGACCTTGACAGGCTTGAGAGGTGGGCCTATGCAAACCTCATGACGTTCAACAAGGGCAAGTGGAAAGTCCTGGGGAAAGGACCTTGTACTTGGGCATGTGTAATCCCAAACACAAATACAGGCTGGGTGGAAAATGGACTGAGAGTAGTCCTGATGAGAAAGTCCTGGGGGTGTTATTTGATGAGAAGCTTGACAAGAACTGGCAATGTGTGCTTGCAGCCCAGAAAGTCAACCATACCTTGGGCTGCATCAAAAGAAGCACGGCTAGCAGGGCGAGGGAGGTGATTCTCCCCCTCTGCTCTGCTCTTGTGGGACTACCTGAAGGGGTTCCCCCACCTGGGCCGCCAACACAAGATGGACATAGAATTATTAGAATGAGTCCAGAGAAGGGCTGCTGATGATCAAGGGGCTGGGGAACCTCTCCTACAAAGACAAGTTGAGAGAGTTGGGGTTGTTAAGCCTGGAGAAGAGAAGGCTCCAGGGACACCATATAGTGGCCTGCCCATCCTAAATGGGGCCCACCGGAAAGTTGGGGAGGGACTCTTTGTCAGGAAATGTAGTGATAGGACAAGGGATAATGGCTTTAAACTAAAAGAGGGTAGGTTTAGATTAGATATTCAGAATAAATTCTTTACTCTGAGGGTGGTGAGGCACTGGCACAGGTTGCCCAGGGAAGCTGTGGATGCCTCATCCCTGGAAGTGTTCAAGGTGAGGTGGGATGGGGCTTTGAGCAACCTGGTCTAGACGAAGGTGTCCCTGCCCATGGCAGGGGGGTAGGCATTAAATGATATTTAAATCACAGAATCAAAGAATCACAGAATCATAGAACAGTTTAGGTTGGAAGAGACCTACAAGATCACCGAGTCCAACCTCTGACCTAACGCTAACAAATCTTCCACTAAACCATATCCCTAAGCTCTACATCTAAACGTCTTTTCAAGACCTCCAGGGATGGTGACTCAACCACTTCCCTGGGCAGCCTATTCCAGTGACTAACAACCCGTTCAGTAAAGAAGTTTTTCCTAATATCCAACCTAAACCTCCCCTGGTGCAACTTTAGCCCATTCCCCCTCGTCCTGTCACCAGGCATGTGGGAGAATAGACCAATCCCCACCTCGCTACAGCCTCCTTTCAGGTACCTGTAGAGTGCAATAAGGTCACCCCTGAGCCTCCTCTTCTCCAGGCTGAACAATCCCAGCTCCCTCAGCTGCTCCTCGTAAGACTTGTTCTCCAGACCCTTCACCAGCTTCGTAGTCCTTCTCTGGACTCTCTCGAGCACCTCCATGTCCTTCTTGTAGCAAGGGGCCCAAAACTGAATGCAGTACTCGAGGTGCGGCCTCACCAGAGCCAAGTACAGGGGGACAATCACTTCCCTCGACCTGCTGGCCATGCTGTTTCTTATGCAAGCCAGGATGCTGTTGGCCTTCTTGGCCACCTGAGCACACTGCTGGCTCATATTCAGCCGACTGTCAACCACTACTCCCAGGTCCTTCTCTGCCAAGCAGCTTTCTAACCACACATCTCCCAGCCTGTAGCTCTGCTTGGGGTTGTTGTGCCCCAGGTGCAGGACCCGGCACTTGGCCTTGTTGAACTTCATACCGTTGGCCTCGGCCCATTGGTACAGCCTATCCAGATCTTCCTGCAGAGCCTTCCTACCCTCAAGCAGATCGACACACGCACCTAACTTGGTGTCATCTGCAAACTTTCTGAGGGTGCACTTGATCCCCTTGTCCAGATCATCGATGAAGATGTTAAAGAGGACTGGCCCCAGTAGTGAGCCCTGGGGGACTCCACTAGTGACCGGCCTCCAACTGGATTTGACTCCATTCACCACAACTCTCTGGGCCCAGCCATCCAGCCAGCTCTTAAGCCAACGAAGTGTGCGCCAGTCCAAGCCATGAGCAGCCAGTTTCCTGAGGAGAATGCTGTGGGGGACGGTGTCAAATGCCTTACTGAAGTCAAGGTAGACCACTTCCACAGGCTTTCCCTCATCCACTAAGCGTGTTGCCTTGTCATAGAAGGAGATCAGGTTCGTCAAGCAGGACCTGCGCTTCCTAAACCCATGCTGACTAGGCCTGATCGTCTGCTGCTTGCCCTGCAACTGCCACATGATGACACCCCAGATAATCTGCTCCATGAGCTTCCCTGGCACTGATGTTAAACTAACCGGCCTATAGTTCCCCGGGTCTACCCTCCGGCCCTTCTTGTGCTGTTTCAACAGGTGTAGTTGTGAAGAAATCCATCAGGTGAAGAGATCTCTGCGGGCAAGTAGAAGCCAAAGCTGTGGGAAACAACCCGTTTCCAGATCTATCCTCATCTGTATCTGTCAGATACTGTACAATAAAATATACTTGGTATTTATGAATAGTATAGAAGGAAGATGCAGAACGATGACACTAAATTAAAGTTCCCTACCTGTTAAAGACAGGGCTGAAATCATTCTAGAATTAGTGGTGGCTGTTCCTTGCTTTCAGTAGAGATGTCTGAATTATAAGCCACTCTCACTTGTGTACAAATTGCCAGTCACTTCAGCAATGAAGAATATCATGGAGAAAGGAATGAGACTGTGTAGTGCCATGTGCTTGATAAAGCAGGAGGAAACAAGTCAATGATTACACTGCATAAAGATAGCTAAAACAGGTGAAGTAGTTATTTTGAGTAACTGACTTTAATCAATTAATTGCAGTGGTGAACAAAAAAACCAAGACACTGCTGTAGGCAAGGTGAAAAAATGACCTTCTTCTATCTATCCTAATGTGTTCATAAAAAGAACTCTGAGGAGTCTTCTTCTATAACTTTTGTACCCTGGGGCATTAGAATTAATAACATTACTACTAAAAGGCTTGTACTAGTGCCCCTGATCCTTGCTTGCTTTTCCTTTTAGGAGTATTAGTGACAACAACACTTAAAAGCACTGAGCATGGGTGATAAATTTCCCATTCAATTTGATGCATTAGAATTGTAGGCTCTGCATTACTGCAGACAATGGCGCCATTAACTACTATCAATCATCTGTGTCACAGCACAGCCCACTCTAACAAGAAGCCACAGGGCATAAGGTATAAATAGCAGACATAAGTCAACCCCCTTGATCAGTTGTAATTGTGAGAGGATTGTAAACTGTTTGGACCTCTGTCCAGGCTTTCTGAAACATGCCAGTGTAAACCTGGAAATTCAGCTCTAGGAATGTCCTGTTTTATTAGAGGGCTCTAAGTGATGGATCTAGAGCAGAGACCCTCCCCAAGCATTCCCTTTAGATGGCTTGTGTACCTCTGGGCGGTCCAAGGAAGCTCCCTCTGTTGTACCTTAAATTTCATCTTTATTTGCTGTTTTGACTTTTTGAAGCATCAGGAAGCCTGATTCTCTCTGCTGTTGCTTGGGATAACTCCACAGATAGTGAGTGTATAGGGATAGAGAATGATATGCCAAAAATTAAGGTGACAGGTTATAGAATAAACTTACATTATTGTGGGTGCCTGGAGAATTAGATCTAGACAGGCTTTCATATATATATACGTATTATTATTATTTCTGTCTTTACTAGCTGTTCAGTTTGGTTCCATGAGAGCTGTAGAATAGCTAGATTTGTACAGTACTCTTTTCCCTTTACTGCTTCTCATCCATGGAAGGTGAATGGAAGCTATTTTAATTGCTCTTCTAAGAGTGAGTAAGATTACAAGCTAGATGTAATATCCTTTTATAGTTTGCTTCGTTTCCCGGCATGAAGGGCTAGGGCAAGCTTTTAAAAGTAGGCAATTGCATAAAAGTGTGGTGGTCAAGGACTGTGATTCTTCAATGACTTCCACTGACAGTTTTATCAAAATTAAAGTGCCCACTCTTTTATTCTGTTATGGAAATGCTGAGAGAAGATAGAAATGAAATAGCTCACTGTTTTCAGCTGAAATGTATTCCATCCCCTATGCAAAGGGATTTGCTAGCACAAAGCAGTGCAATTTACACCTTCCCATGACAGCTTCTGTGACTTTGACCTGAAAAGTCAAAAGGAATCCAGGCATACTTACCTAAGGTGTCTATAAATAGATTTAAATGCAGTGACTTATCTTAAGGTTAACAATAAGTTGTCTTTACAGTGCTAACAGACTAGACCACACAGCTTTGTTTTGGTTTTTACCTGAAGTATAGACCTGTGTGGTCTAGATGGATGATATCAATTACATTTGAAAGCCTGATAAAATGGAATGCAGATGATTTATCTAGCTGATACCAACCTCTTGATACAAGCCACAGCCATTAGTAAACCGTGGTATATATATATCATTCTTATTCTTGTGAATGCTTTTTTTTTTTTCTTTGTTTTTTTTTTTCTTTTTTTCCTTCCTAAATTTATGCATCTTCCTTTCTTCCAAGAGCCTTTCCCAGTGATTAAGGTCAGTGGATTATGGTGAATTTGTTGCAAGTTACTGAGACACTGTAAACAAAACATTCACTGCAGATAACATAGGTAGTAGTCGGTGTTGCATACTCGCGCAGACACAGTCATTCACATTTCCACATGCTACTTCTGTCAGTGGCTGAAAAACATAGTTGCTGAGAAAGCATTTTTATCTACTTAAATGAAAATTATTACTGAAATCTCTGGTGTTGAAAATAATACCTTCAAATGTCTAAAAAAAGACAAAATTACAAGTGATCATGATAGAGTAAATGAATCATTTAGCACTTAAAACACAGTCCTAGGTATATAACTCCTGTAAAATTGCTATTTTCTAATTACTGTTTTTTCCAAACATGCAAATAATAAGTGATATATGAGAATTACTACCACTGCATGCTGCAGAAACTTGAAACAGACTGGAAAGGAAATTCAAAACGTGAGTGTAATGAGGAAAGTCATAGGGATGCTTATAAGCCCATGTTAAGTTAGAAACATTCCCTGATAGCCCCCTGGCTGGTATAAAACACACATGGATGTATGCATAGGTATATTTCTTAATAACAGACACAGTGAAAATGTTTCCAATGCTTTTCAATTAAATACAAAATTCTGATAAATTAAATTAATGTCAGGGAGAAAAAAGTTCATTTATTGATAAATGTTTATTTTTCAAAAATGACAGCTTGTGAAAAATTATCATTTCTAAATATGTAATTTTGATGTTTAAAAGGTAGAATTACTCATTCTGATGCATTTTAATTTTCATTTAACACATGCAACTGATTTATTTTGACCTAAATTGGGTGGGAAGGATAAGGAAGAAATTAATGTAATTTTATGAGTTAAAAAAATGATTTTCCAGAGTAAAAAAATAATTTTGAGTAATCATTTTGGGAGGCTGAAAGCTTCCATTTCAGGAATGGAAATTGGAAAAAAGTCTTGGTTTATTTACTGAAATGGGAATTTATAGTTTGTGGGAGTCTCATGTGCCGGTGACACTGCTTAACACTTCTGGTGCATCCAGCTGAAATTGCAGAACTGTGAAGAATATTGGTGTAATTGTTTCAGAAAATTAAATTTTAAAAGAAATAGGCCTTTCTCAGTTGTTACAATTACTTCTTGGCTTTAATCTTAGGAATCTGAACCTCAGTATAGGTCAGAAGTGCAAAGTTTAAAGATATGATTGGATGAAGCTGTAAAAACTCATCAAAGCTCATCTAAAAATCTCAGTGCTTGTACTTACTCCAGTCTGTGGAGGGCTCTCTGCTAAAATTCCTGAATATTTTTCCTCAGTGAATTCACTAGTGCTGTGTGTTGATTCTCTTGTGATAAACTAAGTATTACTAGAGACCCAGAATTCAGGCCTTGGCTGCTGAGCAGATATGAATCAAGGCATTGGTAGGAAGTTAGTAGTCCTCACTCAGCTGTGTTTCCAAGACCTTGCAGAGCACAGCCATGTCTTTCTATTTTAGAAAGTAAGCAAGCATTATTTTCCTTATATTGCAATTAAATTTTTGACATTTCCATCAAACCATGGGTCAAATTCTGCACGGTATTTTGTGTGGTCAGAAGGGGAAGATGACTAAACATTTTTATACTTTCCAGTTTTTAGACTGCTCCAGAGGTCAGTGTGGCTTTTCTAGCTGATGACATCCTGCTTACAGCAGTTTCCTCCAAACCCTGATTGCACTCTATTCCTCTGTACTCCTCTCCTGAAATCAAAAATCTTCCTTTAAGGCCTCTCTCCATTGCCAAAGAGGTACCAAAGGGCTACTGGAAAATGAAGAATTGTACTTCTTGTCTCTGCAGACTAGTTTCTCTGGCTAAGTGTATTTTTCATCTTGAGATTTACATTCAGACTGAGCTCAAACTGTGTGCTTGTGGTTTGTATAACCACAAGAAGTTGGAGAAGGCCCATCAGAAAACATAGGACTCCTTATAGCTGAGCACGTCTAATATCTGCATAGGCAACCACAACAGCTTCCATTGGGTTTCCACATACAGACCATTGGGTATCCAATAGGAAGCTATATGAGATGCAAGAACAGTGTGTGTGTTGTTCCCATGATTGCTTTCTAATCATAGACAGCTCTCCTGCTTCTGCATGCATTACAGCAATGGCTTTTACCTGCATGGCCACAGATTAACAGTTTTGCAAAGATGCTGCTTATTGTACATGCAACAAATTATATAAGGGGAGAGAATTAAATAGTGTGGGAATTAATTCATTTTTCTGTGTAAAATAGTTGCCTAGGCTTCAGGAGAGCTCTGTTTCCCTCTTGAATTCCCACAAGATTCCAATACCATAAACAAGAGGGAGCATACACATTTATTTCACAATATCAGATTGTCTGATTTTGGAAGTGTACTGTTTTATAATGTAGTTCTTAGAATTCTTACATATGACTCTTAGATGGTGTCCCTTGTTCTTGGCTCTGCAAAACCAAGTAGACATGCAGAGCCTTTGGTTTCAAATTATTTTATTCATCTTCTTCACCAAAGTTTCCAACGCTCTGTTCAAAGCAGAGGTGAAATCAAGGGTTATGGAAAAACAAAACAAAACAAAACAAAACAACAGAAAGCAACAACAACAAACAAACAAACAAACAAAAATAAATAAATGAAAAGACAACAACCATAGTTTTCTTTCTAAGCGTGGTTCTTGTGTAACCCTAGCTGTAACTTTCTAGCTGCCATAGACTCAACCTCTCACACAATTTGTGTGTATTCCTTTAGCTTGAGTTGCAGATTTTACTAGATTGGCAATAGTGAGCAATACACTGATTAACAGGACTTTTAGCAGAGATGATGAGGTGACACTCCTTCCAAGCAGAAAGAGATAGTAAACACCTTAAACTTATATATATATATATATATATATATATATATAAAATTTTAATAAGGGAATAGTAATAGATACCATACTCAGCTATTAGCTTAGATGGAAAATCTAGAGGCAAACAACATGAGCTGGAAGATGAAAAAGTTTGGTTGTATTGAAAAGGTCAAGCAGTGTTTTTGTAAGAGGGAAACCTAAAAGAAAACCTGCTTTCTGAATCAGCTTCTCCCAGTCTCCGGTGCCTGAGACGCAGATACACTGGAATGGCTTTGACATAATGTAAGCTTGTTTTTTGTCAAGACAGTCTTATTATTTGGACCCTGCTGATTTATAAAATCTGGAGTTTTCATGCACTTAGCACAGATGGAGAACAAAAGGAACACAGTGATTGATTTTATTAAGTCATTGGGGAATTTTTGAGATAGCTTATTAACACAAGGTGGACACACTAAACATTAGTTTTTAAGGAAGACAAACTGATAATCAAATTTTATTAGTAGTCTTTCTTTAAGGTATAATGAATCATCTATTCAATGTATTTTTTAAGTTTTAAAACTATGAACTATGGCAAATATTGTGCTTTCTATTCATTAACCTAATGCGTACTCTTTTTATAAAAAGGAATATTTTATGCTCAAAATACTAAATAACAAGCAAAATCCTGCTCATTTAATTAAGCTTAAGGGACATGCAGATATTTAAACTCAGACTGTATACCATACCATACCATACCAATAAAAAAAACATTTGAAACTGTTTAAGTGTTAAGTTTTTTATAAAATAATGAAGTGCATTAAGTAAAATTATTGTATGATTTAAGTTCAAGTACAAATAATATAATTTATTTTATCATTGGAATATTTCCTTGTAATGCAAGAAGTATATTATGCATGTGTCTGTGCAATTGAAACATACATTGCATACATATAGAATCACAGAAACAGAGAATCATGGTAGGCACTTATAGATCATCTAGTTCCAACCCCTCTGCCATGGGCAGGAATGCCACCCACTAGATCAGGTTGCCCATGGCCTCATCCAATCTGGCCTTAAACATTTCCAGGGATGGGGCATACACAACCTTTCTGGGCAACTTGTTCCAGTGCCTCACCACCTTTTGAGTGAAGAATTTCCTTCTAACCTCTAATCTAAATCTCCCTTCTTTTAGTTTAAAACCATTCCCCCTTGTCCTATCATTATCTACCCAAGTAAAGAGTCCTTCTCCATCCTTTATATAAGACCCCTTTAAGTACTGAAAGGCTGCAATGACATCACCCCAGAGCCTTCTCTTCTTTAGGCTGAACATCCCTAGCTCTCTCAGCCTTTCTTCATAGGAGAGGTGCTCCAGCCCTCTGATCATGTTTGTGGCCCACCTCTGAACTCACTTGTACATGTCTACAACCTTCTTGTGCTGGAGAGCCCAAATCTGGGTACATCACTCCAGGTGGGGCCTTACAAGGGGGACAATCACCTCCCTCAACTTGCTGGTCACTTTTGATGCAGCCCAGGATGAAGTTTGCCTTCTGGGATGCAAGCACACAATGCTGACTCATGTTGAGCTTTTCATCCATCAGAACCCCCAAATCTTTCTCTGTAGGGCTGGTCTCAGTGAGTTCTTCTCCTAGTCTGTACTTATGTCTGGGATTTCCCTGTTCCCCATGCAGCACCCTGTTTTTAGACTTGTTGAACCTGATTAGGTTCAATGGGCCCACTTCTCAAGCTTGTCCAGATCATTTTAGATGGCATCCCTTTCTTCTCTTGTATTGACTGCACCACTCAGCTCAGAATCATCTGCAAACTTGCTGAGGGTGTGCTTGATGCCATTGTCTATATCACTGATAAAGATATTAAATAACACCGGTCCCAAGATAGACCCCTGAGGGATACCACTCATCACCGGCATCCACCTGGACATCGAGACATTGACTACAACATTCTGGTTGTGGTCATCCAGCCAATTTCTCATCCACCAAATGGTCCACTCTATAAATCCATCTCTCTACAATTTGGAGATATGGATTTTGTATGGGACCATGTCAAAGGCCTTACAGAAGTCCAGGTAGGTGACATTGGTCAGTCTTGTTTTGTCACTCCATCACAGAAGGCTACCAAATTGGTCAGGCATGATTTGACATTGGTGAAGCCATGCTGGCTGTCTCAGATCACCTCCTTGTCTTGCACATGACTTAACATTGCTTCCAGGAGGATCTCTTCTGGGATCTTGCCAGCCACAGAGGTGAGGCTCATCAGTCTGTAGTTCCCCAGGTCCTCCTTTCTACCATTTTAAAAAATGGGAGTGATATTTCCCTTTTTCCAGTCACTGAGGACTTCACCTGACTGTCAGGACTTTTCAGATATGATGGAATGTAGCTTGGCAACTGGACCAGCCAGTTCCCTCAGAATTCTGGAATGTGTGTCATCAGGCCTGATAGACTCGTACCTGTTGAGTTTCATCAGGTGGTCTCAAACCTGCTCTTTGCTTACAGTGGGAGGGCCTTTGCTCCTCCAGACCATGTCCAGAGGTTCAGGGACTCAAGACATGGAAAAGGAGACTGGCAGGGAAGTCTGAGGCAAAGAACTTCTTGAGTAATTCAACTTTTTCCTTGTCTGTTCTCTCTATGTCTATGTTCCCTATTTCTTCTGACACTGGGAAGTACATACCTTTCTCCTGCTGAATCTAGTTTAAAGCTCTGCTAATAGGTCCAGACAGCTTGACTGCCCAGAATTCTCTTGCCCCACCTGGACAGGTATGCCCCATCTGGTGTCAACATGTCCAGCCTCTCAAAAGTTCATCTGAGATCATAGAACCCCAAATCCTTAGTATGGCACCAGCCACCAAGCCAATCATTCACCTGATCCATTCCTTCTTCTTGGGTCCCAGTTTCCAACTGGAAGGATAGAGGAAAACTCTATCTGTGTTTCCGATCCCTTGAACATCTTTCTGGGACATAAAGTCCCTTTTGATATTTCAGAGTCTCCTCATTGCAGCATCATCTGACCCTACACAAAAGAGGAAGAATGGGTGGTAGTCCTCTGGCTTTACAAGGCTTGTTACTTTTTTTGTGATATTGCAAATGTGAGCCCCCATCAGGCAACAAACCTCTCTAGAGAAAGTTTCTGGATGGCAAATGGGTGCTTCAGTGCCTATCAGCAAGTAAACTCCAATTACTAACACCCTTCACTTTTTTTTTTTTTTAAAAGTTATTTTTTATTTTTTGGTACTTGTTCTAATACAGGTGGTTGATTGGGCCAAGTTTGGACAGTTCTGTGTTGGGTCATGACACACTCTCTCTTTTCCAGCCCCACAGCATGGTATCTGCACTTCAGAGGCAAGGGGGAGACCCTCCTTCTGCTCTGAGCAGATAAGAGGGTCCAGTCTCCTTTGTCTTGTGAGTCAGCTCAGGCTTCTAAGAAACTGTAACCTTGTCCTTGATCCTCGGGCACCTAAAAACCTCATAAAATCCAAACTGTATTAGAAATACAATACAGTTGATTTAAGTAGAAATTCAAAGAAATAACAAAATTAAGTACATTTGCATCTACTTTAGAAGTATCAAACACCTTAGCTAACAGAACTGATCTAAAGTGCATTAAAGTCAATGACAATTAATTATCACTTAATTAGCTTTGATGAGCTATTTGACAAATCTCTAATTTACACTGTGTCTATGGACTCCTTAATTGTTCAAGTTAGATTCATATATATTAACATCTCTATCCCATTTTCCTGGGAAGCCATTATAAACTAGTTAGGATTTAAGTTTTTTTTTGGAGATTCTATACACTTAACCTTCAGAGACCATGACTGTAACACTAAGTCAATAAACAGATAAAATAAATCAATATTTTTTTTATTAGTATTTGTATCTATTATTTTTATCAACAAATGAGCTGTTGTAAACAGTAGAACAAAAGATTATGAAAACCAAAACAGAACAACATCAGTCAAAGAGAATAACATCAGTGCACTAATATTATTTTAAAGACCGATTATTGTTTTTAGATTTGGTTAGAAAAATATTTCTGAGGAGACTGAAGCAAAACTTTCAGTGCTCACAAGTCCAGTGAAATTTTCTTTTGGGAAAGAGAGAGAGAGAAATGGAATAGTATGAAATTGTTAAAATATTTTTATTTTTAAATGTGTGTAACTGCAATATTGATCATCACTGGACATTTTAAAAGAGATAAAATATTTTTTGATTTATAGTACATTTTTGCTTAGATATGACATGTGAAAAAGTTTATAACATGGCATATCTGAATGGTTTTATTTGCTGTGTATTTTTCAGAGAATATGTGTTTTGTTAATGTTGCCTTATACACTGGAAAACCATATTACCCTTTTCCCATACTGTACTTAGTCTTTTTGTATAAATAGCAGTGGATACTGTGGAAACCCTAGAGGGTAGTACTTGAACTATAATTATATTCTGGTCATTAGTAATTATTCCACAATGTATTTCAGAGCATGTACTCTAAAAATAAAATAAAATAAAGGCAGGAGTTGTAATAAAACAGATCTTTAATTTTGGGTTATTTGATTGCCATCATATTAACCCAAAAGACCTGAACTATCAAGCCTCTTTCCTAGTTAATATAGAAACATACATGATATAACTAGCAATTTTTCTGTGGTTCCAATTTCTAACTTTGACTTGTTGTTGCTATCAAAATGTTTCCATTAATGAAGGCTCATTAAAACATTTGCTTTTTTCATGAATGTTATGACAATTTATGCTGTATATGTGAAAGAATGTTTTTCTTCATTGGTCTCAGTACATACTATCTATTTGAAGCATCTGCTTTTCAAATAATTACTAAATGTTAAAATGCATTTTTTTCAGGTGAAATCAAAACTTTTTGTGAAGTTACAACCAGTAGGTTCACTCCATTTCTCATGAAAAGGTTATTTCAAACAATAGGTGTATTACCACTGACTTATACACACTTTTGATTCTCTCAGTAATTCTGTACCTTTGCAAGGCAGCTATATCACTTATATAGAAGCTAAATGAAGTCATGGAATATAAAATTTTGACTTTATTTATTCAATTGCTTCATGTTTGTGGTACTGCAATGAGGTATATTTTCAGAAGATAGGAGAAAAAAAATATATCTGAAAACCTTTTTTTTTTTTTTTTTTTCCCTTTTGGACAAATATTAGTGTTATTTTAGTGTAGATTATGAAATCTAATATTAATTAATATAATTACATCAGCAACAGGATACATTTACTATATCATATTATACGAATATAATGTAATTTTAACACTGTCAGTGTTCAATGACTGTCATTCATGTCTGTGAATATGTAAACCCAGTTATATACAGTATATAATGTTATATAGTTTTTTGTTGTTGTTTGTTTGTTTGTTTGTTTTTGTTTATTTATTTAATAACAGACTTATCTGACTAATGTGAGTCCGAGGTTCCAGTCTACATTTGTGAAAAAAATTGCTGAAGTTCAACCACCATAAGAAAAGCCACCATGGCCATGTGCATTGCTAGACACTGTATTGATATGTGATTCTCCTTCTGAAGTAAAAGAGAGAACCAGGGCCTGGGTGTCAGCAGTGGAAATTAAAGAATAATCAACAGTTGGATAACATTGTCCTTTGTGTGGGAGAGGGAATGAGATTTTATTATTATTATTATTATTATTATTATTATTATTTTATAAAAACTGATACAGTGTGGACATGTAATCAAAAGTCAGTCTTATTATGGCTATAGCTGGGAAGACTGAGAGAAAGAAAATAATAAAATAGTAGAAATATTTTAGTTAACTAGAAAGATTTTTGCACACTTTTCACACTTGTTCATTATCCTGATCTTGACCTGCAAATGTGATCATGAAGGAATGCTTTCTAAAAGTGAGGTTTGCTCCATTAAATAAACAAACAAACAAAAAAACAACATTTTTTTTTTTTTAATCTATATTAGATTACTGTTTTGTAATCTACATGGTCCTTTAAAACTATTTGGAAATTTCACTTTTGCATGCCATCTCTTTATGTGTTGCATCTTGTAGGAAGCTCTCCATGTTGTCTGTCATTTCATTTCAGTTATAAAGGGGTAAGTTTTACTCTATTAAACACACACAAAAAAAAGCTCCGAATTTATCTTCTGCCAGTGAAACAGAGATACATATTCAGTTTATAAAATAATACTGTATATTTTCCCCCTAAAAGTCTCTTTTATAAAAATCTGAATAAATAATTTACAGAGCATCATGAAGTAATTTTTTTATGGGAAAGGCTGGGTGAGTTTTATGTTTTAAGGTAAGATTCCTGGCTGTTCTAAGTCAACCCAATTTTATTTAAGTTTCAGTTCACCTAATAATAATAGAATGTTTAATCATAAATCACTAGTATGCTTTTCCCTTCTGTCTTTGTAATTAAAAAGCATTCATGTGATGAGAAAAACAGACATGCACACAATCATACACATGTGCATGCGCACACACACACACAGAGTTAAATGGATGCCACATTAAAGATTGTCACTAGTTGCCCCCCCCCCCCCCCCCTTTTTTTTTTTGGTTATTTGTTTTTGGAATGGAGAAAGAGTGCATCATTTTTGACATTATACTAGCCATTTCACATTTTAGTGGTTTTAATCCTAACATGAAAAGAGTTTAAATTGTCATTCTTCCAAGAAAAAGGATTTTATAATACCATATCATTATGTAATTCATTCTCTGTAATGTTTGACTATCAGTTGTGCTGTTGTCTATGTGTCTGAATTATAAAATCTCTAATGCCAAATAATTTTCACTGCATTACTACAAAACAAGTCTTTTGTATTACACTACTTTTTCTTAAAGACTGCAAAACTTCTATTAGCTTAGGTTATTTACTGACACCATTAAGCACCCTTTACTTCAGGCTAGCAAATTTGCTGCTTTCAGGTTTGAGAGGTTTAAGTCTCTTCTATAATGCGTCAGTAGGAAAAGGTGTAATGCACTTAGATTTATAAAGTAATGTGGTCAGCATTTATAACAGTTCTTCACCTTCAACTGAGGTAGATGGACTCCTACAAAGCAAAGTACAACTTCTGCAGTCATTGTTCCTTGTGGAGTGAATTCTGTTGATGTGAGGCAACTTTTATACCCTGTTGGTTGTGACACCCAAGGGTCTAAAAGATATGGAAAGGGTGAAAATAAGAAAGCATTAAGTTTTGAAGTTTAAAATTATTAATTCTAAAATTGACTTGGAAACATAGATAAAAATTTAAAAAATGCTACCAAATTATGATGATTTATAGCTGTGAGCAATTCAGTTCCTCAGGGAAGGGTAATGAGAAGTGGCTGCAGACGTTTCATTAGAAAAGAGCTAACTACTTCTAAATGCCTACACAACTTATCTCCTTTAGAAGGGGAGAGTGAGTTTTTTAGTCTGCTACAAATAGTTACAGACAATTTCTTCTTCTTTCTGAAAGGACTAAAGAACTGTCAGATGTTCCTGTTCCTTGATTAGTGGTTGCATGTAAGGAGGAGGGAGAAGATTATAAGTTCAAATGGAGATAGTACTTCCATTATTTGAAAAGTACTGCTGTAAAATAATCTCATATGTTTCAATTAAAATGAGTACATACTTTGCAGAGTAAAGGTTGCAGATTCTGGCTTTTCAAGAGCAGCCTGATCTAGTGGAAGATCAAAGTGGTGTCAGACAAAAACAAAAACAAACAAACAAACAAAAGCAAGTATGTCACTGGCAAGAGGAGAAGAGGAGGTCAAAGGAAAACATAGGACAGATACTTGAAGTGGATGGCCACCTAACAAGTAAGGAGAAGGAAAATGTGGAGGCATTTAATGTCTTTTTTAACTCAGTATTTAATAATTAAAGATCTGGGGTTGCCTGGACTACAGAGTTAGAGGACCACTTCTGGGGAAGCAGAGACTTTCCCTCTATGGTCACCAAAATTGTAAGAGAACAGTTGTATCAGCTCAGTATTCATAAGATTATGGGGTCTGAGAGAATTCTCCCCAGAGTGCTAATAGAATTGGTGGACATTATATCTTGACTACTCTCAACAGTTCACCAAGTTCTTGGGAGTCTGGGGAGGTTCCTGCTGACTGGAAGCTAGCCAATGTCATATACATAAAAAGAAAAAGAAAAAGAAAAAAGAAAAGAAAAGAAAAGAAAAGAAAAGAAAAGAAAAGAAAAGAAAAGAAAAGAAAAGAAAAGAAAAGAAAAGAAAAGAAA
>NC_048895.1:100479213-100505983 GCF_011077185.1 Oxyura jamaicensis
AAAGAAAAGAAAAGAAAAGAAAAGAAAAGAAAAGAAAAGAAAAGAAAGGAAAAGAAAAGAAAAGAAAAAAGAAAAGAAAGGAAAAGAAAGGAACAACAACAACAACAACAAAAAAGGCATAAGAGAAGACTCAGGAAGCTACAGACCTGTTAGTCTAAACCTCAGTCAATGGAAAAGGGATAGAGAAGATTGTAGTGGGAAATAATGAAACACATTTGAAGAACAGAACAATTGTCAAACATAGTCAACATGAATTCATGAAGAAAAAGTCCTTCATAATAGCAATTTTATATCTTTCTATGATAAGGATACCCACTTAATGGACGGCAGTGGATGTAATGTTTCTGGATTTTAGTAAGACTTTGTGTGGTGGTTATACTTGGGTGGGCAGCCAAGTTCCACCACGGTTGCTCAGGGGAACCACGAGTGGAACAGGAGAATGGGGGAATGGGCGTTGTTTTCAGTCTGTAGCACTTCATCTCCACCACTCCTTCACAGTTACTCTCATCCCCTGTGCTGGGGGGGGGATGGAGGTGGAAGAGGGCAGATGGGGGGAACGTGTTTTTGGTTCCTTTCCTTGTTTCTCACTTCTCTAGCTTGTTACTAATATACAATAAATCTTACTATCTCCCTACTCTGAGTCTGTTTTGCCCATCACAATAATTGTTGAGTGATCCTCATCCTTATCTCAACCCCTGAGCCCTTTGCATCATATTTTTCTCCCCCTTTACCTTTGAGGAGCAGGAGTGAGGGAGTGGCTGTGGTGGAACTCGGCTGCCCACCCGAGTAAAACCACCACACTTTGATACTACCTTCACAACATCCTTCAGACAAATTGTCCAACTGTGAGATATACATGTTTACACTATGTTGTATGAAGAACTGTCTCAACAATAAAGCTCAGTATCATAGTGAATGAGGCTATATATGGTTGGTGAACACTCACTAGCTAAATTCTGTTCAACATTTATATCAATGATCTGGATGCAGGAGTGGAGTGCATCCTCAACACATTTACTGATGATACAGAACTTTGAGGTGCTGTTGACTCTCTGAAGGAATGAGAGACCCTGCAAAAGGATATAGATAGACTGGAACACTGGGCAGCAATGTTATGAAGTTCAACAAAGGTAACTGCTTCCTTGGTGAAGCCATGCTGGCTGTCTCAGATCACCTCCTTGTCTTGCATGTGCCTCAACACTGCTTCCAGGGGGATCTTTTCCATAATCTTTCCAGGCACAGAGGTGAGGCTCACCAGTCTCTCAAAAAACTGTTTGATGGTATGCATAGACTAAAGGTAGGACTTAGCCTAACTTTAAAAGAGTAAATTACTGAAACAGGTTGGTGATATGGGTAGGAATTGTTATTTAGAGTTAAGTGTAGTGAAAGCGCAGTCAGCATTTTCTAATTTTTTCCACTATCTCTGCCCCTATATATTAGGCAGATGTGGTGAATAGTCACAGAAAGCATATGTACCACATAGGACTGAAATTCTGCCTATTCCTTCCTTGTCATAATTTCATTGTTAATATAGACTCCTGTGGCAGACATCTCCTTCAAAATGTAGAGTGGAAAAATCATGAGCAATCTGGCTGTTTCTAGTAACACAATATCCTGCTAGCTGCATATTTTCATTTACAAGTTTTAATTATTTTTATTAAATGAGAATTGTCATGATACAGTAACATAATTGAAAGACAGATGTGCATAAAGCAGGAAAATGAAAGACATTTATATTATTTTTAATAATATAATTTCAGATTCAAATCAAAATATATGCATAATACTAAGAGAGAACAGATGACAGAAGGTCGTATATTTTTATCATATACCAAATGTCCTAGTCAGTCCAAATAACCTCAGATTCAAAAGTAGTGACAAACTCTAATGCTCCTGCTCTTAGAGTAACATGGGGAAATGACTTACATAGATATAATTGTAAAAGATATAATGAACGTGTGTTTTCTTCAATGCTGCTAAATATCTTTTGGTTACCTAATTAATTCATTTAGCCATACTCCACTGTGTAGGACTCTGCAAAATTTTCCAACTGAACTTTATTTATTTATTTATTTATTAATAAAATTAAATAGCAAATAATCTTATTTTCATTTAGTTTTATCTAAATAGCTGTTCCATTTGTGCTGTGAGTAGCTGAACAAGGCAGGAGGGATTATTACTGGGAAGTTTTTTGTACTTAGTACCTGAAAATAAGATCCAGATTTGGCCAAACTTGTCTAAACACAGGAAGAGCTCTTTTGGCTATCACCAGGTCCACACTCTGTCTCCCAACAGAATAGAAGCAGAAGAGGTATTGTATTCATTGTTTTTCCCAGAGTATACTTGGTGGGCTTCTTGGTAGGGTAAGGATCTATTACCAGTTGTTGGAAAGACAACAACTTGTTGGCTTCATTTGGTGGCATCTTGTTTTCAAATAGCCTGTGACTGGTCAGCCCCTACCCACTCAAATGGCCATCAGTCACAATTTTTAAGACTTCTTTTATAGCCTCCTTAAAGTATTATACATATTGAGGAGTCCTAACTTACACAATGAATCTTTATAGAGAATCCATTCCATGTCTTTGATCATCTGATTTGACTGGTCACATGGAGAGATCGCAATAAGAGACATAGATGATACAAGCCATAGAAACAAAGGTGACAGATAAAAGATGAAAAAATTGATTTAAAATAGCAACAAACAAACAAAAAAGTAATACTTCTTTACATTAAATATGCAGTTATTTTAAGGTGGGGAATTAGGAAGACATACATAGAAAGGGAAGGGAACAGAACAGGTGTGAGAGAGGGCAATGACAAGAAAATCTCAGGGCTAGGTACAAACTGAAACTGAGGCTAAGACAATGGAGAAAGAAATGGAGAAAATAGACAAACAGAAGACAAGACTTTAAAGATGTCCTGTCATGAACGTCCAAAGCTTTCTGATTTGATTGCTTCTGTGCTTACTCTTACCATTTGGGATCACTGCTTCCTGTTTCCCACAACTTTTTTCTTAAGATGACTGTGGTCTTAACAGTGATGCACACTATGGTCTATATTAGGGAGTAAAGGACATTGTGCACTATAAATTGGGTCAGATTTCTCAAATGAAATAACAAAACTTCATGATCTGCATTAACACCCCTCAGCACATGAGTACAGACTTTATGGAATCCTTCACTTACAACCAGAAGTATCAATACAGGCTGGGGGACAACCTGCTGGAGAGGAGCTCTGAGGAGAAGGATCTGGGGGTCCTGGTGGACGACTAGTTGACCATGAGCCAGCAGTGTGCCCTCAAGGCCAAGAGGGCTAATGAGATCCTGGTGTGTATTAAAAGGAGGGTGGCCAGTAGGTCAAGGGAGGTGATCCTCCCCCTCTACTCTGCCCTGGTCAGGCCTCACCTGGAGTACTGTGACCAGCTCTGGGCTCCCTGATACAAAAAAGACAGGGACCTCCTGGAAACAGTGCAGTGGAGGACCACAAAGATGATACGAGGCCTGGAGCATCTTTCCTATGAAGAAAGGCTGAGAGACCTGGGTCGGTTCAGCATGGAGAAGACTGAGAGGGGATCTTATCAAGGTGTACAAATATCTGAGGGGTGGGAGACAGAAGAATGTAGCTAACCTTTTCTCAGTGGTTTGTGGAGATAGGACAAGGGGCAATGGCTGCAAAATAGAACACAGGAAGTTCCGCACCAACATGTGAAAGAACTTCTTCACGGTGAGAGTGACAGAGCACTGGAACAGGCTGCCTAGAGAGGTTGTGGAGTCTCCTTCTCAGGAGATATTCAAGGCCCGTCTGGACGCTTACCTGGGCAGCCTGCTCTGAGGATCCTGCTTTGGCAAGGGGGTTGGACCCGATGATCTTTCGAGGTCCCTTCCAACCCCTACAGTTCTGTGATTCTGTGATTCTGTGATTCTGTGATTCACTTTTCTTCTTTCTGTGGTTATTAGCTATGTATTTGGTGTTACTTTTCATCCTGAGGAAGTTGGCTTGTCAATGTAATTTTGGTCAAGTTGGGAAGACTATTTTAAGAAATCTTGCAACTTTTCATCAAGACAGTCATATTCTAGGTAAGCCTGATCATTACAATCTCATTTTAATCACCCCTGACACCAACTTTCTACATTTGTGGTTGCAGGACTAGAGATCTGACACTGTAGATGTTCTCCATATTTCTTGTTAAGGGAAATGTTTCCAGAATGAGATAATCAGGGTAACATAACAAGACTGTGATAGTCATTAAAGCAGTCATGCTTTGGACCCAATATCTTCTAAAATCTGTAGAGCACAATGAGTGCTGCCACTATCTTAAAGCAAAATTAAGGCTCTAGAAATTTGACTTTATATGGATTATGAAAAATTTTGATTTAATTTCCCAGAAAGTGAAAATATACCAATAGTTCAGTACTAAACTGTGACATAGCAGGGAAGGGAGGGAAAAAAAAAAAAAAAAGAGAGAGAGAGAAAGAAAAATGAATTAATTTAGAGAAGATTTATTTGGTTTGTGTAATAAGGAGTGTAAAACAGTAAGAACCCGTTGCCTAGCTGTCACCTGCCTCCAGGGTACAATCAAACACTGCCAGTGAATCGATAGTCTGGGAAGAATTTTTGTTCGTATAGCTGGAGTTTAACATGAGGCTGTAAGTGCTCCAGGTGGCAGGGTCATTTGTTCATTAGTGACTTTCACAATAAACAGTTGTGGTCCCATGGTGTGACAACAGTAATTTACAAAGGGGGAGGAAGAAAAGTAAAGAAAACCCCACATCCACAACTCTGAAGAAAAAGACTCCTGATAAAGTCTTATAAATACTAAGAAAAACTAGTCAAGAGTATGGCAACAGGAGCAAAGAGTTCAGTTAAAACTCAATATGTTATTCAGTTTCAGCCTAGCTGATCTACTTTATAAAGAACTTCCTTTAAGCTTTTCATGAAAAACAGAAGCTGGTATCAATACTCACATCACTCAGTGTGCTGCAGGCAGAGATTTAACTTTTACATTGTTGCTTTATACTCCTTTTTTTTCTTTTTTTTTTTTTTTTTTTCCCCTCTTCTTAACACAAAGCTTATAGATGATCTGAAGGATGGATTCCAATGGGTACTGTGTTGCTAATTTGCAAAATCTGTGACTTTTAGAGATTATTTTGTTGAAACTAGTGTAAGCACTGGTGATGCAAGATAAGAAGAAAGAGCATTACCCTGCTTATGCATTTCTTCTGAAGTTTGAAAATCCTATTTAGAGACCAACTTTAACATGATTTAAGACTTCCAGCAGTGTTTCTGGAATCATAATAAGCTTGAAGTTGTGATAGTGTGTGTATCTCTGCTTTCAATTTCTTTCAGGGAGTGTTGTATGTAAATGTGGAAATTTGACTGAATTTAAGACTCTGGTGTTTTGCATTTGCTGCCTATCTGCCAAGAACATGGACTTTAAACAGACATCCTAAGAGCAAAGGCAGAAAGATCTTTGAATCTAGTGTACCGGAGTTCAGCTTCCCTCTTTAAAACCATTAAATAATAAATAATAAGCCTGGGTTTTGTTGTTAACATAAATATTTGCCATGTCTTCTTTACTTTTCCAGTAAAACAACCAAGCTAACCATTTTCTAAATGTTTTTGTTTTCACCAAATTCCAGTTGTGCATTCTGCTTTCTCTGCCTGCAGTAGAGTTACCAATCCCTGTATATCTCTGAACATAATTATATGGACCACTTACTTTACAGAAGTGGTAAGGAAATGTTAAGCAGCACTAAAAGGTTGGATACGAGGGCCATTTATTACCAAATACAGCAGAATACAGAGATTTGGACTGCTCTTCTTCAGTAATTCTGTAATTTGGGAAAGGTAGAAAGGAAGGCTATTTTCAACTTTCCTATTAAACAAGTCTGGAAGGTACACACTATCTACATTTTGGAAAAATCTCTAAGAAATACTTGGAAAACCTGTCTGTTGAATCATTTACCATTTTACTTTATTTTTTCTCAAGTGTCCCTACTGGTTACTGTAAAGTTTCCGCTTGAGTTAAATTTCAGTATTTAGCCTGTGACAAAATGTACATAATCATAGTCCAATTGTGTCTCATGTTCAGTTACCTCTGTTCTTCCAAACATTCTTTGATTGTTCATTACATTTTTATTTTTTTTCTTACTCAGGGAAGTGGTTGAATTTTTTTTAATACTGTTTACATTGGACACTCATCAGGAATGTTTTAAGCATGTGTTTTATTTTAAGACCATGAATAAAGAAGGCCCAGATGTTATCCTCAATCCAAGCTGTTTCATTATCTTTTTAGTCTTCTCCACTGATATTTGAAAAACTCCACTGCTTAAAAATTTCAGCTTGAATAATTGTATGGACATGTATTGAAACTACTGTGACATTTCTGACCAAACTGTCTAAATTTACAAGTCATTTCAGCAAGATGTTACCAGTAAGGATGGAATTTCTGAAACAGGGAAGACTTCAATTTATCCCTTAACATGGACCAATCCTTGGTTAGTGCATTTATCTTGAGGTCTGGTATCACTACCTTAATGAGTGGTATTGGATGTCCTAGTTGAATAACAATACCTTCTACAACTATTTGTATATTTTTGAAAAGTCTTCAGTCTGATATAGAAAATATTGTCTTTGATACCCATATTTTAATGGTCTAGTGAGAATATGTTGCTGAATTCTATTTGTCACATTTAAGACAAAGTTAACAAAAAGTCATATTACTTTTATAAAATTATAAATATAAGGATATAAGAAGAGCTGCTCTAGTTGAGACCAGGCCCTTAAGCCAGTATTCTGTCTTAAAGAGTATGTTCTTCAGTATGACAGGGACAGGTGAGAAAAGCAGTAAAAGAGGAATGGGACAAGCATCATCCCTAATGATTCCCCAGCCTCTATGCATTTTCAAGTGTCATTTATCTTTTTAGTAACTTCCATTATATATATTTAATGGAGTTATTTAATGGAGTTGAAGAATTAACAATTTCTTTATATGGCAAGATTTTAGTAGTTGGGGATGGGGAGGAGAGGAGGGGAGGAGCTGAAGGGGTGACCTTTGTGATGAGAATCCAGGAGCTGCCCCCATAGAACTGGGAAATGTCAGTTCCAGCTGGCTGTAAACCAGAACCAGCACAGGACACAGCTGAGCCAATGAGTGATGCTGGTGGTGCTTCTGTGTAACATACTTAAGAAAAGTAAAAAATGCTGTGCAGCAACAGTGATGGAGAAGAGTGAGAAAAATGTGAGAGAAACAACCCGGGAGATCCCAAGATAAGTGAAGGAGGGCAAGAGATGCTCTAGGTGCCCTAGCAGAGATTCCCCTGTGATGCATGGTGAAACAGGTTGTCCACCTGCAGACCATGAAGGATGACATCAGTGCAGATACTGCAGACTATGGAGGACCCCACACCACAGCAGTTGGATATACCTTGCAGCCCAAGGGAAGGACCCATGTTGGAGCAGTTTGTGGAGGACTGTAGCCCATGGGAGGGATCCCAGACAGAAAGGTATGAAGAAGGAGTGGCTGAAGTGAATGAAGCTTTATGAATTGATTGCAACACCCATCTCCCTATGCCAACTGGGCAGGGAGGAGATAGAGGAATCATGAGTGAAGTTGAGTCTGGGAAGAAGAAGAGGCAGTGGAAAGATGGTTTCAGTTTTGCATTTGTTTCTCACTATCTGTTTTTAATTGGCAATAAATTAATTCAATCTTCCCCAAGCAGAGTCTGTTTTGCCCTTGAGGGATGATTGGAAGCTAGCCAAGGTCAACCCACCACAACCTCACTCTTCTTTCCTAGATTAAATAAACCTATATCCATCATTATTTTCTTGTGGGTTATGATTTCAGTACTTTTTTTCATCTTTTCCTCCTTTCTTACTCCACACTAGTGGAGTGTTCAACTAGAGGAAACATCGATATTTGTCCTGAAGTGTGGTGCCTTTAAATGGCTTTTAAATGAAAAAATCAAGAGCTAATGAACTCTGGGGGTGTTTACATTCATATTCTTACTGACACATCTCAAAAACAGATTTCCTATGTTCAGTATAACCAAACTTTTTTTGTTGTTGTTTGTTTGTTTTCTGATTGAAATATTCAGTTGCAGATTAACAATAAGGTCCTTTCCAACCCAAGCCATTCTAAGATTCAGTGATCTCACAATTTATTTTATATATATATATATATATATTTTCATTTAGATTACAAGCTTTTCAGATTGGGACTGACTGTGTCCAATACAGGGCTGTGATTTAAACTGTGTTCAATATTATCAGTAACAAATAATTCAGATCATATATACTTGGCACTCAGCGGAAAAACCTGGTGTTTCCACTGCTGATGGCAAAGACAAGTCAACAAAGGAACATAAACCTGTAAAATAGGACCTTTCCTCCATGCGAAAACACAGAACTACTTTGCCTTCCATTTAGCATGTATATCTATAGGGGAACAAATAAATAAATAAATAAGTAAAGCATAATATTTTAGCTAGTTTAATTTAGCCAGGGAGTGAGTGAGAAAGAATAGAGAGAACTTAGATTGCGCACAACATCTTCAAAATGCTATGCAAACCACAAATAATTAAACCTCCCAGTGGGAAAAATATTTTTTTCCTGGAAGAAGGCTGAAAATATTCAGTTTTCAATTAGTTGTGAAGAAAAACAAATCACAGGTCACATAGAAGTAAACACTAATTTGAATTCCAAGAGGCTGAAACAGGACTATCATGTTACTGTGGCAGACTTACATTGCTCCTATCTGGTAGCGTCCAAATTATTTTCATATGCCACTTTAAGAACCTGCAGATTATTACTACGTGTTTTAATAAAACATGTACTGCTAGTCAGTGCTGGTGAATTTATGCATGCTTATGCACCGATATTTGTCTTAACTGGAAACAGTACTTTAGCAAGGAAATTTATAATGGAATCAGATTTGTAAGTACCATGAAAATTAATCAGAGCAGAGATGAAACCATTGCTCTCAATACTGTAAGCACCACTGAGGTGAGGATGAAGGAAGCAATTTAAAACCCCAACTATCAAGAGGTGTACTTGCTGACTTGAACAGGTTCAATAGCTTATTCCTCTACCCTGGCTCCTTATTGAGGCCCCAGTCCAGTTCAAATTAATGTAGCCCTTATTTTGATTTCATATTTGCTTTTTTTTTTAAAAAAAAAAAAAAAAACACTAGAAAATTATTATATACACCCCCAACATACTACAGATTATTTAGATTTTGATTCACATAACACTTATGTTCTGTTCAAGTAGTTATGTTCACATGTTACTGAAGCAGTCTGTACTGTATAATAAAAAAAGTACAAATCACTTTCCCACTGAGAACAACTAATAGGTCTTTCATCTTTTTTATTACTTGATCTTTATTGGATAAATAAATTCCTTGCTCTCAGGCATAATTTTACCTTATGTCTTAACATTTGTTTGTTAACAAAATATAATTGTAATTTCCATCATTTCTTGGAGTATGTGTGGGGGAGATCCTCCTTGCAATCTCCTGAAAAGTGAGAAGGCTTTCTTAAAGTGCAAAAGCGGCAAAGGCAAGAGTGTATTCACCTCACATGGTCTGAATTATTTTCCATTGGAATTAAGTGAAATGAAAATGTTCTGGTCCATGGACAGAAAACCACACAGTTCTGTCTTCTTTTCACTAGATTCCGAAACACAAGAATTTGGTGTCATTTACAACAAACAAAATGTTTATCATAGTAATAAATTCTTTTTTAATGGATACATGGTGTACAATTTTTGTCATGGTTACATGGCTTAGGATTACAGTTCTCAACATTTTTCCAGCTCCTAGGAGAAATATCCTTTGGATATTTCTCCTCTCAGCATGTTAGACAAACATTGACCGTTGTCTTCTCTTTCCTAGTTTCCAAACTATGCATTTAGGACTCTGAGTTTCAAAACTTTTGCCAAGTCCTTCTCCACATCTTCTCTTCCTTGTATTTGATGCTGCTGATATGTGGAACTATTCTATCACAAAATTAGATTTGTGACTGTTTTCTTATGACCCAAACCTCATCATTACTAACTTGAAAGCTCTATATAGGCCTCAATTGCTCCAGGAAAAAAAAAAAAAAAAAAAAAAAAAAAAGTAATCTGTCACAAATACTGCAATATTTACAGAAAGATTGTGCTGCTATTGGTAGTGTCATAAAGAGTCTAATAGTAATAACAGTAACACAGAATTGTTCACTAATATAATATTCATCTCACCATATTAGGTTTAATTGGATCGAGGAAGAAGGATCTTTTGACTGATATAACATAGGAATCCAATGGTTTAAACAAATTAGGAAAGTGTCTTGCAATCAAAGAAACTCTCTGCTTCAAATTATTCCATTCTATATATATTTCAGCATTTTATATTCTATATATATTCTATATATATTTTATATTCTATATATATTACAGCATGCTATATATATTACAGCATTTTTCCAGCAATTGTTTGTGCAGTGATTATGAAACTGTGACCCAGATATATATTTTTGTGACATACGTTAAATGTCATGCCATGCAGAACTGAATTTTCCTGTTTTTATGAAAACTCTTATGCATTTCCTTTAAAAATATACCCTCTGCTGTATTTAATTAAGCAGTTCCAGAGAGAACCTGAAATAGCCAGTGAGACTGTTAAATAAAACAAAATTTAACCTATCTGGTCAAAGAAGGACAGGATGTAGGTCTTGACACAATTTCCTTTGAGAGGTAGACCACTCCTTGGCTATTTTCTATGCTAAAGTTCTGTTCAGGGTTATTATATGATATAAAATACCATTCTAAAGCAGGGTGTATAGCAGGGTATATTTTATGTGTGCATAAAATTATCTTGGTGGGTATACATAAGTCTTTATATGAAAAAAAAAAAGAAGGAAAAAAATGCTAAGACTGGGCATCTAATTATTGTCTGGTGAAGACTAGATAAAAGAAAGCTCACTTGCAGGTTCCATGGTGGAGGGCTGGCTATGTGTGGGCTAAAAATACAAGATTTCCCTTAACTGTCACATTTATAGCACGTTTTATGAGCTGCTTTGATTATTTACCCCAGGGTGAGAAAAACCGTACATCTGAAGTAAGTATCTATATCTTTCCCTGTACTTCCCTGTTATTTAATAGGATTCATTTCATGTAATTCCAGTCATAATGATTTTAATAAACCATTGTAGTTGTCCACCTTAAGAATTCCAGTTTTAGAACTTCATGTAAGAATTAAATAATTAATAATAATTATTAAGTGGTCAACAAATAATTTGTTAAGTTAGTAATTATTATTTTCATCTAGCAATATGTTATTCCTAAAAGTTATTGTTGCACACACCTGAGCCTTGGTTTCCAAGTGGTGTTTTGTTCTGCAGAAAAGATTTCCAGACTGGGACAGCCAACCATAAGTACTGCAGTGTTTCTTCATTTCTATTATCCCTGTACATTAGATTTTACAATGTAATATAAATGTGCAGACCCCACGTGCCAACTCACACCGATCACTTTGCAGGCTTACAGCCAACTTTTGTATTATCAACAGTGAATATCATTGAGAGACTGTGTGCAGTCATATTTCAAATCAGATTAAGAAATTAATACTTAATACGTCATGATTTATAATAGTGTATTTTCTTGACAACAGTGTTGGGCTGATTGTTCCAATTAGGTTGGAATTCATTGCTTGTTACTGGGAATTCATACTGATTAAATGCTGAGATACCAGAAGGTAGGCAACAATTTTATTGCTTCCCAGCATTAAAAAAGATGTGTCCATTCAAATATTCTTCCAATGCATGTCAGTATTTACACCATCTCTTCACAAAACCTTGCATATTCAGTAATTTGAACTGTATATATTTGTATTCACTGACCAAATGACCTTCTTTCGGAAGACCCATAAAATATTAAATTTGAAGAATGGGTTGATATATCCGTAATTAAGAGCAACTGAATACAATGTGCATTACTAATTTAAACAATGTCTGTCAAAGGGCCCTAACAAATTCTTTATCCTTTAACCCAGTTACTAATGAATTAGAACTGGAACATATAAAGCTAGCATAAGATCTTAAAAGTACAATTTATTGAAGTGCTTGTTAATATATTTTTCTTTATGCATTTGGCTAAGGTTCTTTTGGTATATCCTGTCTGCTTGTGCCACCCTAGTGCTATTTCTGATGAAGTCTAAAGAGTGCAGCATGGCCATTGGGCCTTCAATCTTCATTACACTTTACTGTTTTTGAATGGAATATAACCAGTAGTGAGTAGTGTCCCGTTTCTCATGGACAACATAACTCAGAAGCCCTCCCCACCGCACTCACCTTTTTTTTGTGTGTGTGTGTGTGTGTGTGTGTGTGTGTGTGTGTGTGTGCGCGCATGTGTGTGTGTGTGTGCCCAGTCATCATTTTTAGTAATTAGAATATATAATATCCTTCAGTGATTGATTTTTTGGTAGCTTGTGTACTTGGCGCTAAAGGTTTTTGAGTCATGAGTGAAAACAAAAAAACAATAACAACAACAACAAACCACTTGGTTTAAGTTAATGCTTCTTGTTTGAGGAGACTACTATGATGGAGGTAGACATTGGGAAAGCTTCTCTTGTCTCCCTGTGGGTTGTATCATTGCAAAACATTATTTGAATCTTCATTTTCCAAACAAATTTTAAAAATAAAGGAACCTCATTTGAAATGATTCATTTGGAAAAACAAAGAAAATCATGCTGTAGTTTCTTCTGGTGGAAGGGCTTCCTTCTCTGGCTGGCAGTGGTTTGTCTTGGTTGTTCTACCAGAATGTTACTGCTGTACTGAAGCCTCCTCTTGTTACTCTCAAGCCAAATCCTTCATTGTAATTGAATGATGTAGGAATAGCCTTCCTTTAAAGAAAGTATTCAGGTCTCTAGTAAAAGAGGAAATATCACCTTCCTACTTCAAAAAATGTAGCCTATTTTCCTTGTTACCTATAGAATATAGAATTCCCAATGTTTGGGATACAGTATACCCCGGGGCTCTGCTTGAGGTACAAAAATTCTCTCCGTAAGGAGAAGTTCATCTGCCCATCCTATCTTCCGCCAATTTGGCAGCACCTGGATTCTGACAGGAGCAAATCTTTAAAGAATGGCAGTAACACTTCGTTCTGTCAGGAGATATAGAGTAGGAGCCTGACCCTGCTTGGTCTGTTAAGCAATAGGTAGTGATTCTGAGTACAGGAAATACATATGCACCAGAACTGAAGTATGCAAGGAAAATGCACCTTATATGTTTTTTCATCCTTATTCATAGGAAATCAGTATTCTGTAATTAGTTAATCCAAAGTTTCTTCTAATAGCATGACAAAACCTAAATCAGAAACCCTGATCTATAGCAAGAGACTTATATACCAGTTGATATATCAACTCCACAATACCAACCTAAAAATATGTATAGGGTAAGGTATCTCAGACATATTCCCTAACTCTAATGGCATTGAATAACATGCAGTGTGTATTTGCCCACTTATTAGGTCTTATGAGAGGACACCTTTTCCCTTTACTGTATTACATGAGATTGTGGGACTAAGCAGTACCAAGCCTGTACCTTGTCCTAAGCTACACTGACTGCCAGGCCACATTAGAAGAAGGGTATGTGACCTCCTAGACGGTAGTGTGACACCATACCATTTCCTTCTTAGACTACCCATTCGCTGGACACAACTAATGTGGGGAAAGAAATGTCCAGAAATGTCCAGAAGTGATAGAAATGCTGCATTAAAACATAAACATAAAACACTGCATTAAAAATGTGCCATATTCCGGGAAGTGTTATGTGAGTGGATCCTGAGCTAAATGCAAAGTGCAAGACTGGACTAACCTGATTAAACCAGTACCTTGTATCTTATTATCAGAATAAAAGAGATCAGAACTTTTCCTTTCAATGAAGAGTGTTTTTTTGTTTGATTGATTGTTTGTTTGTTTTTTGTGTGTGTGTTTATTTTTTCATTCAAGGTTCAGTAAAGACATTTTTGTACATGATGAGGAAACATTTGTCTTTGTTCAAGTATTATTAATTTAAACCGATTATAATTTGTTCTTAAAATTCAAATCAAATCAATGTGAATACTGTTATAAAAATCCAGTGAAAGAGAGTAGGAAATTCAGTACAAAAATATTTTTTTCTTTCAGAGGATTCAGTGTTTGCAGTGGTTACAGATATGGACTCTTCATGACATGCATGGAATTTTGATTCAAATTGTCTTTAACATAGCAGGCAAAAAGCGATTACATTAAAGAAAATTAAATTTAAACACCATGACTACTACTGCCAGTGGGTGGAAGCTCTTCTATAGAAAAGCAGAAAGTACATCATCTTTAGGTTTTCCAAATTTGCCAAGTGTAAAATTGGCAGTTGTTGCTGTGTGTGCAGTGGCAGAGTTAGTTGCAATAGTTTGCTGGGGGTACTACAGTAACTTGTAAAATTAAAATCTGTGGAAGCTTTCTTAGATTTGCCAGTGGGTAGCTATTTACTATTTAATTCAAAACTGTGGTCAACTTTAAAGGAGTTCAATCTCTTTTATTAAAAACAGAACCCTACAAGCTGAGGTGCTTTCCTCACCTTTCTTGCCTGGGCAATTTCTTGTTACACACTCTTAATGTTTGAAAGCTGGTATCTTTAACGTTGAGGAAATATTTCGATCTGAAGTTCTGACCCTTTAGAAATAAGGAATAACTTAACTTCTATTAAAGAAGACTGAAAAACTTCACTTTTTCATTGCTTACAGAATAGGACTCCTACCTTCACAAATTATGCCTCTTGTTTTAGAACCTGTAAGTAGCTTAAGGGTAAGGGTAAACTCAGTGTTTTAATTACCAGCAAGAACCATTTTTGTACTGCATAAATTCCTCTATAAAGCTGTTGAAGCCATAGCTACCAGACCCCTAAGAACTTCCCCCCAAAATATTCTCAGGAGTTAAAGTATTAGATAAATTAATTGTTCACTGAAGAAAAGTCTTCATAGAAGCATTAACCTCTAACTCACCAGAAAGACTTAAAATATGTAAACTAGCTACATAGCATTCTGCAAGATAAATCTGGCTTTGTTCTCATAGGCTATATCTAGGACTACGTGAACTGAAGCTCAGTGTCTCTACCCAAATCAGTACCTCTGATATATTTCCCTGTAACCATCCTGAGTAAGGCTGTAATTAAAAGTACTATACCCATCTGTCTTTGCAGCAGAGGAGTAGTGAATCTGAAGCCTGGCCTTGGAACTGCTCCTACACAGTAACTGGCCATAGAGATCAAACTGTCAGCTTAGGAAAAAAACAAAACAAAACAACAACAACAACAAAAAAACACCAACAAACAATAATAATAATAATAAAAAAACATATTTCACTGCTTATTTGGTAGTACTGATTTTAGTCCTATTTGTAACCACTCTAGATTTGGCTTTAGCTTGCCTAGAAACTGCTTTTACACATCTCATTTATACCCTTGATCTTTCACTTTAAAAAGTCATAAGATATCCCTACTGTCATGGCCAAGCATCACAAAAACATGCTTTAAAATCTACTGACCTAGCCCTGTCTCTTAGAAGCAAGTTGTTTGCAGAGGTCTCAGAATGATGGTAAAAACAAGGTGAGCAAATGTTCCTTTGCTTTCAGGGGGCTTTCACACAGTGTGGAAATTACAAACATTTTAATGTTCAGATAGTTTGACTGCTCACAACATGAGGTGGTCCTCCAGAAATCTAGTGGGTTACATGAGGGATGCTGCATAATTTAAATACAACACCATCCTACAAATGCAGTCATAAATTTTATGGGTTTAACAGTGAGGTAGAATATTTCCCCCACTGAAAATATTTGCATATAGTAAGCAATTCTCAATCAATGTAACTGGTTGGATATTAAAAATCAAGGCATATAGACCATGACAAATCAGAGTTATTTCCACTGAACACCTGTTTTAAGATGAAGCACATATGCATGCTTTTTTTCTTTTATTTTTCTTTAAGTTTTTAATCCACGTATTGGTTAATAAGCCTGTCTAGTGAAGTTCTAGGCATGTTTCAGGAGCCAGCAGTGACCAACAACATTTCATTAGCTGAGATGTCATATCTCGATAGAAGCGATTTTCAAGATTAAAGTTTTCAGAATGTATATACATACACAAAGTGAAATCCCAAATGACCAGAGAGTTTAATAAAGAATACCTTTATCCAAGTTGTGGTCCATTCTGCAAATCTATATCCAGGTTCATCAGCTGAAACAAGGAAAATCCTGAAGTTAAATTATAGTATGGGTAACCATTAAGAAAACTTCTGTTAAGATTGACTTTTCCTTTTTTGAAAATTCAAAATTTCGAAGCTGCTTTATTTCAGTTGACACATATTTAGAATGAACATAATTTTACTTTGATGTTCAATTGAATATTTTTGAAAATACTACACCAGATTGACATCCAATGAACTGATGAATATTTCCAGAGTACTGGATTGCTGTGGAAGTGACAGACAGGTTGATTACAGAGAAGTCCATGAATATTGAGAATTTCCTCAACAAAGCTGCAGGAGTTTGTTTGTCAGCTGCTGCCTTGACATGATCCGTTTGGCAGAGTATTCTCTCATGGCAAACACTGACTACCCTAGTAAAGAACAGAAAATGAGGGAGGATTTGAGACTGGAAACTCAGTTGTGAAGCCTATTAAAAGTAGAGTCATTTTACCATCTCAGAAAAATTTATTCATATCTACTGTGAAGAAAGGTGATTGGTTAGGGTCTGGAGGATGTTTCACTGGTGCTGCAATTGATATTCTATAAGATTAATTGTTTGAATGCTCCTATGCACAGTCCTGGCCAAGACCAACAATCACACACTGGAACTAACTCTGGGCACAGGTTATGACCTAGCAGAGTCAGGGACCACTTCCAAAAGAGTTTTGTTTTTGGTGTCTGAATACTAGAATCTTTTTGTTTGGTTGGTTGTTTGTTTGTTTTATGGTTTGTTTTGTTATTTTTTGTTAATATTACCTTCTCCTTTTCAAATCCTTTTCAAATCTCTAAAATGATTCAAATGAGTATAGCAGCCAACAATTTTTTTAGAGATTGTGATTTTAACAAGCTTCACTGGAAATATAAACATTGAGTACTTAAAAGTTAGGAGTCCAAATTTGTCCCTAGATACATGAAAATCAGACCAAAGGGTTAGCCATTTCAGTGTCTAATAGAGACCTAAACCTCTGTTCTCAATGAATTACTTCTGAAATTCGGCTGAGGACTTCATCCACAAGGGAAAAAAAAGATGGGAGATTATTTTTTAATTAGGCCTGTTCTGGGTTTATGTGAAAAGTACATTCTGATTGAAAATCCAGGGAAAGACACTAACAAAGTATTAGATAACCATAAGATATCTTTACAAACTGATTGAGTAACCAGATTCTCTTACACAGAAGACATTACAAACAAGGCCAGCTTCTAACCACATTCATCTTTCTTATATTATTTATAAATAATTACTTTTCTCAGAGAACTCAGAACAAAAACAAGTAGAAATAAAAGTGTCTCACTTTAAAAATATTATGTTGGCATGTAGATTTATTTTAACTGAAACTACTGTGAGACCTTATCAGCCGATTCATGCATTAAAGAAACAAACAGTGTTTTTTTATTATTATTATTTTTATTTTTTTTCTGTGATCACAGTGCAAGCTGTTTCTTTGGTCAGTATAAAAAACTTGTTGAAAAGCTGAAAAAGTTAGTCTAATTAATCCCTTAGAGAATAATTAGTAGAGCTGCAGATATAAAATTTAAACCTCCCAGGTGTTTTTGTTGTTGGTGGTGGTTTGTTGTATAGTTTTGTTGTTGTTGTTGTTGTTGTTGTTGTTTTTCTATAGCAGTCTCATAGAGCACTAACAGAAGTACTACACTTTCTCCTAAGAGCCAATGCACTTGTAAAATGACCAGAGCATAAAATATTTGTGTAATAATCAGGTGATTGAAACAATAAGACTGTTTAAATAAATGCTACTTGTCAAAGAGAATAGATCCTTAGAATGGTTCCCTTCATCTCTCATCTGTTAACATTTCTAGTTATTATGCTTTATGACTCTGTTTTACAAGACATGATCATTTTTTTCTTTTTCTTTTTTTTCTTTTTTTTTTTTTTTTTGGTTGGTTTAATGAGAGTGAATTAAATTTGCATTTTGACAGGTTTCTGTGTACAGTATTTTAGTGAGGATATTGACATGTTCAAAATTAATCTGAGTGTTTCCAAGACTGAGGTCAAAAAGGTACAAATAATGAAAAAAAACATATAGTCTTCTTAACATTTTATTTAGACTGAAATTAAAATACTCTAACTTAAATTTATTGAATAAATTTTGAGGCATTTGTACTTATTTATTCTCAATATGTTTAGCAAAGGATGGATTAGTGTTTGGTCTTTATATCCATACTAAGTAAAAGAATGGAATCTGAATTGGAAAAGCGATGTTTATCAGGAAAAGTAACTCTACAGAGCAACTCTGTATCATGAATTCATGCCATATGAACAGCTACAACACAAAGTGCTTTTGTAGCTTTGACTGCAGGTCACCCTCCGTAATTTGTGAGCTGCACGCTTCTAACTTAATTGGATATATCACTTGGAGAGACAGTACCTAATCTGTTATTTTTCAGATGAGACATTTATTCTGGATCTGAACTTAAATACAGTCATACATAATTGGTCAAATTCCTTAGAATGTCAAAAGGAAAACTAATCAGCCCACCCTAACTAAAGAAAACATCTGGCTGAATTTTAGCAATCAAAAATTAATTTAAATCAATTAATAGCTGATCTGATTAACTTCAGAATATTAAATCAAGAAGATATATTTCATACTTAAAAGGTGATGCCTTCAAATGAGATTGGATTATTGGATCGTAAAAGGGCCTCAGAACTGCCAAGGCCTAAAACTGCTTGTGTTCAAAAAGGAAGCACATGCAAACAATTTGGATGTTTAACCTCTTCCATTGAACCCTTCATACTTCCTTGTTTAATTATTTGTAAAAAAAAATATTTTAAAAAAAAGTAGGTCTAAAATGTCAGGGTGTTTGAGTTTAGAGGAAATTTCATATATCTGCTCTTAAACAAATCATATGGTTTAGACCTCATCTTGTTTCTGAACATGCCTGCTCAGCTCCAAGTATTATCACTGGTAACTGCGCATGTAGGGGAATGGAAGACAAAACCCCTAAATCCCTAAGTAAAGAACTGCATCATTTATATATATATATATATATATATATATATATATATATATATTTTCTGCAAATTCAGAATTTGCCTGGTATTAATCTACACCAGCAGTTTCTGTAAACAGGACGGTCTCACTCAGCAGTGACATAAAAACTGGCAATTATGGGTAACTGAATAATATCCTTCTGGTGTAAACTGGTCTTCAGCTCTCAGTCCGTGCCTCTGACTAACTGAACTTGAAACCTGAGGTGGCACAGCATGAGGTCATCCTGGACCATGTGTGGCCCCCATTCCCTTACATGTTATTTCCATGTAGACAATGAAACAACAATATATATTTCTGATCATTTTGTGTGTGAAGTGTGGCTTTCAGATAGAAGCAGAGATTACTGCACAGTACACAATTTCCAGAAGGTGTGGCAAGTGGTGAGTTTGGAAAAAATTTGTGTATAAATTAAAATTACCTGCAATAGTCCTGGGTAGTCAAATTTTAATACTTCATCTTGCTACTTCACTCAAGGAGAAAACCAAAGGCACAACATCTAACCAGCTACACATATTATCTGCTTTTGCTGAGAGAGGACTCTTCCAGCACCACTGTGCTGGCTGATGCACTGGTATTGATTCATGGTTCTTCTGCATCACACTGTAATTTTAAGATGTTTTGACAGCTGTCACAGGTCAAGGATCTGTGTATTACCTGGCAAAGGTGGGTATAGATTACACAAGTAAGAGCTGGCTTTTAAGTTGCCTAATGCCTTCCGTCATAAATGATTCTTGATGCCTTTTCATTGAAGGTCTTACAGGCACAGTGTTTTGTTGCTAAAAGAAATCTCCTTAGGCCTAAGGAAACAGGAAGGAAGAAGTAAGGAATTTTTTATTTATTTATTTATTTTATTTTATTTTATTTTTAATGCTGTAAATCTCTAGGAAGCTCCAGCTTTATTATAATCATTGCTTTACTTTGCACTCCTCGGTAGGTTTTGGCAATGTTTCAGAATAATGGCTAAATATAGGAATGTTCAAAGGCTGAGGTCATATTACAGCCACAGCAGCAGTAGAAGCAGCAATAGCAGACTATTAAAAATTCCCAGGATTTGCTTAGAGACTACAGAAGGGAGAAAAACAGATATCTCTTTTTTCTTCTCCAGTCACACTCCAGTCACACTTTGATTAAAACTGTTGTCCAAAAAAAAAAAAAAAAGAAAGAAAAAAAAAAGCCAGTCAGAACTCCAGCATTGACACACCTCCTCATATCCTCACAAGGTTTTGACTTGTAACAATCAGCATTCTCCCAGACTAACTCTGGATGTGATTTTTAGGTAGAATATACACCAGGATTTCTTCCCAACAGGCAGTGGAAAGGATGCCACCTCTTTCTGGGGAGAAGATTTCTTAGACAAAGAAATGTAAGTGATTCTGTGACAATCCCAGTCAATTCTGCTCATTTTGCTAGTATTCATCACAAATTATTTAATATTTACAATAACATTTTCTGTACATATTCTTTATATTTCTATTAAATACAGTGATCCTGCTTTAAAGTGGTGTAAATTACATTTTCTTTCACTTATTAAGACTCACTGCATTTTTTACCCATGTGTTAAAAAGTCTTGGTTAGTCTAAATGGCATGCTGAGGAGCTATAGGAAGATGGAAATTAGGTAACCAATCTCTTTTATGTTACACCTTCCGGCTTCTAAGCAAGTAAATTATAATGAGACAACCTTTCACATCAGTAAAGTGGCTCTAATTAGACCTAAGTGAGTGGAAGCCAGCCTAAGTTACAGAGTTACAGTTTCTTATAGATTACTTCTTAATTTGGCACACTTTCAAATTTATCTGATCATCACATCTAAGCTTCATATCACTACATCCAGACATTGTGTAAAAGCTTAAAAAAAAAAAAAAAAATGGGGCTTTCAACATTTTTTTACTTTATTTTTGACTTTAGTGACAGATAAATTACCCCACCCCTTCCCCTCCCACAAGATGAATCAGTGGATAGAAATGTTTTCACGGGTTAGTTACTGACGTGGCCTTGGTAATAGGATGACTATATTTTAACAGTAAAAATAAATAAATTCTCAGGTATGAAACCATAAGAAAGCAGTTTGTCCTGGAAGGAATTTCAAGTGTTCTGTATTTCCAGTTGGTGTCATTGATCAGATACTGCAAAACTGCTGATCTACAAGAGCAGAGGCAAAAAAATGCTGACTTAGTAGAAATACACTGTAAGCATGAACACTAAAGATGACTTTTCCCTAATAATACATTTTAAAGGAAGAGAAGGAGGAGACACTTGAAGTAATGTGAGTCTGTGTTCCGTAGAAAGAGTCTGGTCCAGTTAATGTTGCTCTTTTGTTCAGGTCACATCACCAGCATATTTAAAAACTTTTTATAATCTGATTTTCCCACAAATGCATGTCTGGTATTTTCTGCATTGTTGTAACAAAAGTTACTTCTACCTTTTGCTATGTGGATGGAACTGTTTGTCTTGGAGAGTTCTTCAGTGAATAATGCGGCTTGAAAAAAAGCACTCCAAAGTGTTTGGGTCATTTTTTTGATCTGGTTTATAGAGTGTTCCCAGAAGTAGTTGCACTGGGATGAGCAGATGTCATAATTGAGTGAGGAAAGTGGTTAAAGAAATGTATGCAGAGTAAAGAATTTTTGTTCTCAGGAATTGCACTATAGGCACAAAGGTTTGCAAATTTGGTTCATGAGATGATGTCCATGTGGTGCATACATCTTCTTGTTTCTGTAGGTTTGTTTTGTTTTATTTTGTTTTGTTTTGTTTTTCTCAGATTACATCTGTCCATGTCAAAAGTGGAGGAGACAGGCAGCTGCACATGCAAGGAAGCCCAGGGAAATTGACTTGCCTATGAAAATGCAGGTGTTTCAGGATAAGACTTTAGAATTTACAGCTCTAAAATATTGACCTAGCATGCTTGAAATTTTATTTAGCTACCTAAGTCTTCCATTTGTATCTTAGTCCAAGTTCTTGGTTTAATATTTAAAAATACACCAGTGTACACACTGACTAAGCACAACATTGGATCAGAAACTCAACTTTAGGCTAATACAGGCATCCTTTCCAGACTGGAATAGTCCTGATTGTCTTCAATCTGTTTTACATTAATTCTTGAGTGTGCTACTGTCTCACATGAAAATAAAAATAAAAAATAAAAAAGCTACAACCAACTTTGTTGAAAGGGTAAATATGTAACTTGAAAAAAATCCAAGAAGATACAAAATCTTCAAAGTCCACCAAAACTTAAGTATTAATATTCATGAAAATCTGATTTTTGGGGGCTAATATCATGTCTGAAAAACTCAAATAATCCTAATTCTTTTACAAATGCTTAATTGTCTGTCAGGGATAGCACTCACATTCCTGTGTTGAAATGTCTGTCTGAATTTGCAGACTCCTTTTGCTAGGTTTAGGCATTCATATTCTCTTTTATGTCAGAATCTGTCCATCTGTTGATTTGGAATGGGCATTCAAATAGTTTACTGACTCAATTATAAGATAGACCAGTAGTGTTCAACATTTTGTGATCTCAGGCAAGTTTCTCAGGCAAGTAATTTTTTTTTTTTGTTTTTCAGGCAAGTAATTTATTTTCTACTGACTCTTTTAAGAAGAATTTTTTTGTACTTATTGATCGTTACTTGCTTTGTTGTAGGTACACAATGATTTCCTTTAAATGTGCTATGAAGAGCAGAAGTATGCAGTGGGCACTATGTGAGAGGAGTTTCACTTGTACAGCTGTCTTTTACATGCATGAAGATGAGAAGAGGACATCTGAATTTGGCAGACCCATGAGCGTCTAATAGTTGTTAGAAAACTGATACAAATTCAAAGTATTTATCCTCCTTGCCAAGTGGTGAGACATATGACTGCAGGTTAATCATCACAAAAAGTATGGATTCCTTTTAATTTCCATCACTGATGGCTGGTTTCACATTGGGGTAACTCTACCCTCTTGAATGGAATAACTTGCGATTTTGACAGACAGTTTAACATGAATATCACAAATAACATCTAAACAGTTCAGGCCTCTGGCAGTGCAAATAGGAACCTTCTCTGTGACAATGGAGCTGCACCACTGTATAACAGCACTTAGTGCTGTGAAATTTATTTGCCTATGAAACCCATGTAATTATCTTGCTTGAAAAGCATGGCATTTTCTGTACTGATTTCCTTCTACATTTGCTACAGCACACATTCAAAAATTCCTAATCACACAGGGCCATTTCTGAATAAAACACAGTGCTCTGGAAACCATGATCTAAGCAGTGCAGGTTTCAGGAAGAAAAATAAATATTTCCACTGTTCATACATATTTGCAAATATATATATCCTAAGAAGAGAGCATGAGGAGGGGAAAAAGATAATGTCTTCCAGATGACAGCTTTCTGGATGGAATCTGAAGTCTAAAGCATGAGAAATATTTCATTAACATTCAGATTACATGTAATTTTGATTCACACTCCCTAAGCAAGCTAATTTGAGCTGCAGCCAACCTCCTTACAGTGTGGTGACAACACAACAAGCTTCACCGCCTCTCTTTCATTGCTAATGATTCCTTGAGTGACAACCGTGGTCTCTGAGCTCAGCATGACTCTTCACCCTGCAGTGACCTGCAATGTCAGAGCTGCCTCTGTCCTTGGCCCCCACTGGGCTTTCTGCAACAACGACACTCCACCATGTCAGGACAACAGCAACTAAGGGAAGGGCATGCTCAAGACTGCGCTCAGAGAATGTAGGTTTCTTGTGCATATTGCCATGGTATAATGGCCACAGTGGGTCACTTGACACCTTCTCAATGCCTCCACCATTTTGTAATGGACAAAAAAATGAACAACGAAAAAAAAAAAAAAAAAAAAAAGGAAAACTCTTCACCTCACATTTTCATGGTGAAAATGGTAACTGTGTCATGCTTCTTTACAAATGTTTTCAGTGATGAATTTTCTTAAGTTCTATGAAAGATTTTAGTCAACGTTGTCTTTTCAGAAGTAGTGGAGGCACTTTTAACACATACCAAATACTGCAAATTGCGAAGGAGCAAAGGATTCACTTCAAGTTTTGTTAGCATGGGAAATATTTTACCCACAAGCTCTTGTGAATAGCTTCTGCAATGTCTGATTTACTTAATATCTTCTCCCTATAACAGTAGTTTAGGCTGAGGGTTATCCAGATGTCTGTGTCTATATGTAAAAGGATAGTTATTCTCATAATTCTCAGTTCTCATGTTTTTAAAAGGCAGGGAAGATTTTATAAACCCTAAACCTGATTGCTCATTTCCATGTTGAGAAAGCCAGGCATCAAGATTTGGGAAACCTAAACTCCTATGTAGGTTACAAAGAGCTCTGCATAACTATCGCTCAAGGGACTGAGTCTTACTGTAGTGGCTGCTGCAGCACCCTTAAAGTTAACAGAAATGCATAGGCTGTTAATGGTGTTTAAATTATATATATTTAATAATTTTTAGCCTATAACTTAATTAATTTCAGTGGAATAATACTGTAAATATGATTTAAAAATAAATAAATAAATAAATAAATAATAATAAAAAAAACAGTCTCAAGAGCTGCATAGTATGCTATATCCAATGTCACAGGGGCTAGGTGCCTGCTTGAACATTTTTCAACACTGTATTCAAAATCCTGGCTACAAGAGTAGAGAGTTGGCTAGAGCTCCAGAATAGGAAGGATGAGACAGAAAAAGGTTCACACTCCAAGTACGCAGAAAAGTGAAAAAAATATTTGGTCAAGTGTTTTCTCCCTAAACATTGCTTAGCCTCTCTTTTGAAGTGCAAATGTGATTTGTGTACTAGTAAATTAAATGGTTCTGAGACCTATCCTCTGTCCCCAAGAAAAACTGCTTAACTGTTAAAGTCCATTCTATTTTAATCTCCAGAATAAGAAATCATCTCCATATCCCTTTTAAGAATTGTCCTTGGAATATGCTTAATTTCCCCTATGTGCCAAGGAACTGTCTGAGAGGGTGGGTGTAAATAGTCCAAAACACTTTGAGGTGTAAGTCTAACAATTTAGGTGTCCTGAAGATTGAATTTCAGTGCTCTCGTGGTTCTTAATCCTATTTAATTTGCTTATATATACACATGCTTATGTATATTTATATGTGTATAGTGATGTATAATTCTCTCAAGGTGAAAGTAATAAAGGAAATAAGAAATGATCTCAGTCTTGGTGAGGACAATCTGTTTTGGTGAGTGTGGTGTCTGATGTATTGTCAATATCAGGCAGAAAAATAGACTTTTTTTTTTTTTTTTTTTTTTTTTTTTTTTTACTTCTGGCTCCCGTTACTGTGAATTTCACTAATGACATCACTGTTTTTTCAAGTTATAGGCATCCTTAGAAACAATAGTGGTTATAAAAGCAAGTGCTAAAGTATTATGCGGAACATCCACGTGAACTACTTGGGAGGTCCACTGAGTGAGCTGAAGACATATTTAAGTATAAAAAAGCCTTGAATGTTGACTTTATTTGTAAATGTGAGCAGGAAGTTTCTTTCTCTCAGAAAGAGGAGTAGAGACTCATCAGATTGTGCTTTTGCAGTGTAGAAATAATTATGTTTCAAAGCCTTTGCTCTTCCAAGTATGAGTGTGCTGCCATCCTTCTACTGCTTCTGCTTCTTTGATATCTGGCATTAGGAGAAGGATGTTTTGGCATCATACTTGGTGTTGTAAGCAAAGGTGGAATAGCTCCAGTTTCAACACCCAGAGGCAGAATCAGCAGTGAGAACTGCTACAATTTATAGTCCTTTCCAGCACAAGGCAAGTTCTGTGGAGCAGCTAATCTTATACTATATTTCAGTCATAAAATACAGCCCATAAAAATAGTCTATTAGTAGTAAATAAAAAATATTGTTCTGCATATAACAGAAGAAATCCTTTTTATTTGCTATTGAGGAAGGAATGCAGGCTAGTAAGGAATGGGTTGGTGAATTTCAATGTACCTAATCAAGGTCATGATTTTTCTGCATATATCCCCCAGGTAAAAGTGGCTGTTTGTACTACATCTGGACCTGTTCCAACCTTTGCAGTGTAGTCTTTTTCTTTTCTTTTCTTTTCTTTTCTTTTCTTTTCTTTTCTTTTCTTTTCTTTTCTTTTCTTTTCTTTTCTTTTCTTTTCTTTTCTTTTCTTTTCTTTTCTTTTCTTTTCTTTTCTTTTCTTTTCTTGTCTTTTCTTTTCTTTTCTTTTCTTTTCTTTTCTTTTCTTTTCTTTTCTTTTCTTTTCTTTTCTTTTCTTTTGTTTCTTTTCTTTTCTTTTCTTTTCTTTTCTTTTCTTTTCTTTTCTTTTCTTTTCTTTCCTTTCCTTTTCTTTCTTTTCTTTTCTTTTCTTTTCTTTTCTTTTCTTTTCTTTTCTTTTCTTTTCTTTTCTTTTCTTTTCTTTTCTTTTCTTTTCTTTTCTTTTCTTTTCTTTTCTTTTCTTTTCTTTTCTTTTCTTTTCTTTTCTCTTTTCCTTCCTTTTCTTTTCTCTTTTCCTTCCTTTTCTTTTCTTTTCCTTCCTTTTCTTTTCTTTTC
>NC_048895.1:100506083-100543330 GCF_011077185.1 Oxyura jamaicensis
CTTTTCTTTTCTTTTCTTTCCTTTCCTTTCCTTTCCTTTCCTTTCCTTTCCTTTCCTTTCCTTTCCTTTCCTTTCTTTTATTTTTTATTTTTTTTTAAGAGTTGGAAATATAATTTTGCAGTTTCTTTCATTTCATTTTTGATGCAAATATGCATTAGCCATTTCTGTTTGTACAAGAATTTTAGCGTAATAAAAGTGCTAGGGTGAATCTCTGGTTTCTGGAACAGAGCAGAAATTTCACCTACTTTATATCAGGATTTAAAGTGTGGATTACTTTACAATGCATTTATTAATTCTGACCTACTTTTTAATCTTCAACATTCTAGTTTGGTTTCCTTACATTATGGGGAGCTTCAAGGAGTTTCTGCTTGTTTCTGCCTGTGTCAGATGGTTTCAATCAGTAAAAAGACACAATATTCATTTTCAGTAGGGAATATGTCTCTACAGACTAAGCATGGTGCTGGAAATTGGCAGGTCCTCAGTTCAAGTTTACTTGGTGATGCTGTCTTAGAAGTATTGTTCAGGTTTTCTGAATCTTTGTATTTGCAAGCATTGGGTTTCACCTGCTTATGTTTGTTAACTATGTTAAGAAAGACTAGCTTTGGGTGATGCTAGTCTTTCTCAACCTCTTCTGGAACTGAAAATGTACAGAATAGGTACAAATTCGGTTATCTCAAAATAGTAGTGGATTTCATAACTTCTGCAGAAAATTAGTACAGTATGAATGAAACAGGTATTTGAATTATTGAGATAGGAAAATCATACTAGTATTCTTTTACCTTGTTATTAAAAGTGAAACAGAAGTAATAACCAAAATGTATAATACATGACTTGGAAAAAGGAAAACAATAACCAAGATTTAAGAAAAGCCTACAATGGATATTTGATGTGATGAAATACCAGAATAAAGGGGAAAAAGAGAAGAGAGGAAAGACCGCTAATTAATACCGTGTGCAATCCAAAAGCAGAATCAGACAAAATTGCGTATAGGTCAGAGATGTGTCTTAGACATTTAAATAATGTGAAGATAGTTGTTCTTAAACACAACTCAGGCTGGTACATTTTTAAGCATTTTATATGATATCACTTCTGTGCAAAGACTTCAAGGCTGTTTACTGGGGTTCTTGAATCCCACAGTGCTAGTAGCTGCTGTGAGGCTATTTCTCCTCTGCTGGAAAACTGCAGTGGAATGGTAGTTTTCACTAGTAATGAACAGATGGAGAAAACATTTTTGAGATTAGTCTGAGATTTTGAAAAAAAAAAATATTGCCAAAATACCTCTGTGTTATGAGATCTGAGCTTAAGTGATATAGACACACACACAAAAAAATAAATTCATATATAAAGACATTTGTTGTAACCAAATCATAAAGTCTTCTATAATACCATATAAACATATATTAATTCTTGGTATGGTAATACAGAACAAATTTACATGCGCTCATACTACATTAACCATTGAGTCACATTATCTATTTCTACTCTCTGACGGAGAAAAAGCCTTGTGGCTGTATTTGAGAGAGAATTTCACAACTGTCCTTGAAACTAGTACTGGTTTCAGAGGAGTGAAAAGAGAGACTTGTCTTGTTCCTCAGCTTCGCTATATGCTTTAATATATTCTGAAGATATTGTTCACTCCATAATTTTCATTGCCCGTGAACTTTGGAAATACGATACCCCAAAAATGTATTAGCAGTATTTGGTACTCAGGATGGCATATGCAAAAGTATTGAGAAAGCTTTCTTTTTATTTTATTTTACTTTATTTATTTATTTTCTGTTTCCACTATTAGCTAGCTGGGCTGCAGTGCCTTGGATCTGAAATGGTGGCAGTTGAGAAGAGTTTGTTCTTAGCCTTTCAGTGCATGACTGTCAATACTGTTATCCATGTGAGAGCACCATCAACATTATTTCACAGTTCTGCCATTGGTGAGTGTTCAGGAATACATGGGTCAGAAACAGTGATGTTAATTCTTAATCACATCCACTCTTCTGGCTAGGGCTCCTGGTTTCTCACTGAACAAAGGGTTTGACTTGATCTGTGACTGACTGAAGCAAGCCAAGAAATGAAGTTAAAGGTTTCTGCTGCCTCAGAAGAGTGTTTCCTCAAGATGTAGTTTTAGCTCCAGTCTCATAGCTACATTGGGTTCCAGAGAAGAAGCTCTACAGTGAAAAATACAAGGTTTAACTCTCACAGGGAGACATAAAACCTTATGGAAGACATGCCAAACAGGTGAGTGGTTACACTGCACTGCAACACATATATTTAAATAGATTGAGAGTTCTTTCTTGTGAAACTACTGATCATTGGAACTGAACAGTACCAATACAGGTAACCATCACAGCATTTCTCATCTTGCTCATTCTGACAGAGGGTATGTGGCAAAGATGTAATCTGGTTCACAGGAAAAGTCAATGTATCTGCTAGGTCACAAACACAGCAGCTTGGTTATGAGTATGCAAGTAGAAGCAAACGAAAATACACACCTTCCTATTTTTTCCTACAAATTCATCAGTTACTCTTTCTAGATCTATACCATGCTTTATATGAGAAGTCTGTGTTGGAAATTTCATGTTTAATTCTTTCTCAAGCATAAAACTTGGATAGTTAAAGGTTCTGCTGAGCAGAATATGCCATAGACATCGAGAGTTAGGAGCGATGATGCTGTTCTTTTCAAAGCCATGTGATTCAGGAACACTTGGATTCTATTCACGGATGATCAGTGTTTTGCCAAAAGAGAAAGGAAAGGGTCAGGGGAAAGAGCTCCCCTATTGCTTGCTTGAAGGCTCCAGAGGATCTACAGAAATATTCAGTAAAAAGGCAAAGCAAGACTCCAAAATCCTCCTGAGGCCTAATGTGTTCTCAAGGAATGTGTGGGAAGTAATAAGGAGTTAGCAGATTGATAGGCCTGCTCTCTCAAAACATTACCATCTCGGAGTGCTTGTAAAGTGCTAACAAGACATAATCCTGAGCTGCATCATGTGCTACAGTAATACTTGATTCTTTGCTCAGGGCTGTGCTGAAAACGTTACCCTCAGTAAGCTTCAAAATAGATTTCTCTAATAGAAATATAAACTAATTTTCTAAGAAACCATTTGCAAATTCAAGAGAATGTCCTGAAGGTTTGGAAAGCTTCCTCTCTAAAGATTTCCCTGTTTTGCTACAGCACACTAAGAAATATCAGAGTAGAAGATTCAGGCTATAGTATGAAAGAAAGAAGCTTGCTAGCTTCTAGTAGATTGAAACCTGATTGCTAGTAAACATCTACAGAAAGGAAGAAAACAATAACAACAACAACAACAAAATAAGAAAAACATATAAAGTATTTGTAAACATTTAAGGTCAGTAGCAATAATAACTCAGCAGGAACTGTGTCTAGTTTCAGCTTCCACTTACTCTGAATCTGTGTCTAATCAGCGACTAACATTGCTAAGCACTGGTTACATCATTTGCAACACAGCTGCAAGGGAGCTGGCACAAAAGGGAAAATTTAGAAGACAGTGCAGTTTATGCTTAATCCTTTGCCTTCCATTTGGATTATGGGATCACTCTACACCAAACCTGTATTCAGGTCAGAATTTGTTAATGTTGGTAGCAATAAATAAATAAATAATAGAAACCTCCTGTCTTTTCAGTAATGACTTCCTGCAAACAAGCCATTTTGTGTCTATGACAGTGAGGAAAGAGCTATCGAGTAAGCAGAAAGATAATTTGCAGCCAGACAAGTTACACAGGCTTCCTGGAATAGTGTTACGCTTTTTACTCCTTATGTGCTGATAATGTGGAGTTCTAGGAGCTCCATAGCCAGGAAGTTTGAAATTGTCCTTCTTTTGTCTAAGGGCCCACACCTTAATGCCTTAATTCCTCATCTGTCTCAGATACTGCTGTAGTGACTTGCGCAGAGAAAGCTCAAATTATTGAACACTGATGGGTGTCCTTGATTACCACTCAGTTTCAAGTTTTAAATGCTTATATTAATTAGAGTCTGGCAAATCACTTTTCATAATAAACTTCCTCGTGTGTTCTTGAAATCCCATTCACTTCCTAGGGCATTTAAAGGTACTAACTGTAGTAAGGGTTTTTGTTTTGTTTTGTTTTGTTTTCTTTTGTTTGTTTGTTTATGTTTTTGTTTTTGTTTTTGTTTTTTGGTGGCTTTTATCTCAATGACTCTTTTGCTACCCTGGGTCACACTGAAATTCTTCAAGGTGGTGTAGGTAAGAAAAGCTCAGTGTTGGAGACGGTTTGTGCTGCATCTGTGAATCAAAGCTGTTAATTCTGCCACTTTGAAACACAGTGTCTTAAATTTGAACTTTGTATTCCTCCTTTCACCTTACATTTCTCATTACTGATGTCTAAACACACCACTGGGACAAAGACATCCAAGCACATGGGTGAGAGGATGACTGTTGTGTTGGGGACAGTGACATGGTAGTCCCAGAAGTCCTTGCCATCAGAATTAATTTCTCAGTCTTTTTTCTATCTCTTCCCCAGGATGCTTAGGCTTGACTCCAAAATCCATCTCCCAAAAGGATAATGTGGTTGTCATCTCCACTGATCCCTTCCCATTGCTACTCCTCTCAGTGGCTGCTTGGCCGTGTGCCAAAACTATTTTTTGTTGTTGAAGAATAGCATACTACTGGTGAAGTATAATATAACACCACAGAGGTATTAATAGCACAGATGCCTGAAGGGCAACCCTAAAGACTCGCACAAACAGTACCAGAACAAGCTAGATTTGACCTTACACAAGAAATGAATAAAGTTAACAATTAAATGTTGGTGCAAAAATATGTATACAGATTTGACACCTAGTGATTAAAAACCCCAGTGAGGGAGTTTTTAGTGGATGTTCCCATAGTTTCAAAACTCTCTCCCACATCTGGTCTGCTGCAACTAGAGTTCACCAAGCCTCAAGGTAGAGATGAAGAGAGATTATTTCTTGAATTTCTTTGAGAGTGGCAGTCACATAAGGGACATACTGCTGGGCCAAATAGATGCTTTGACTCACTTAGACTGATGGAAAATGGTCTCTTAAAGTTGCCAACTTTAAGACTGAAAATAGAATATCTTACACTGTTTTTAAGACATAAATTAAAGGATTAGATAGGAGATGGATCTTTGATCAAGATATAGCTGAAATACTGAAAAAGTTAACCATGTAGAGGAGTTAAATCATGCCATTTTGCAGTACTAGCACACATTTTCCTCAAAAGGTAACACATTCATTATTCCTTCACAAGGGAGCGTCCAGAGTGGCTATGAGAAAGCACAATATGACCACCACTGCAATTCTTAATTATCACCTAAAGAAAAAGGGAATAGTGAGGAAAATTCTAATTGCAGATGATCTTGTCAAATTGACACAATTCTTAAACAGAGCTCTGACATATATGTACTTGCTCACACATTTCCAAGGAACAGCCCTTTTGCTGAGTGACCCAGAGTCTCAATTATTCTAATGTTCCCTTCACCTCCCACCTCTTTGCCCTCCTCCCCAACCCCCCTCCCCCCCCCCAAAAAAAAAAAAAAAAAAAAAAAAAAACATAGCCCTGAATGAAGTGCCTTTGTAAAAGCACTTTCCCTATGGGTTGACTGGTCTGAAAGACAGTAGTAGAGACAGACAGAGATCAATATAAGCATTCCATCAGGCATCCAGATACTGTGAGACACTAATTAAATTTGGTTTAAGAAACTCAGCATGCACATTAAATGTACAATCTGCCCTGATCCTGCTAAGAGATAACATCAGATATTCTAACATATCAGATATTCTAACATAGAGACTATCATTTTGAATCAGGCTTATTATTGAATCATGGATATATGTTATTTTATGGTGGCTGGCCCAAGATTTGTCAGGCGGGCAAAAATCTTCACACCAAACAGATATGGGATAATTTGATCTTCTTGTCACAGACTAGGAAAAAAAAAAAAAACAAACTAAAAAAAAAAAAAATTGTAAGTCTTGAATCATAAAGCTTTATATTCCTCCTAGGATTTTGTATTAACATTAATGTTTTCAGTCTGGACTTTTACAACACAGGCCATGCTTCTGTCTGTGTAAATTTCTAATGCTTCCTTAAATGCTGTTAAATTCTTGGCCTCCGCACTATCTTGTGCCAACAAGTCAAATGATAGTTCACATCCACAAGCTCAGGACTGATGGGAATTGAAAGAAAAAGGCAAAAAAGGAAGAAAGAAAACATCACATAATGTCACTCCTTCATTAGTTCATATTTATTTATTTTCAAATAAATCAGCAAGAAGTTACTACAATGAAATCACCGTGATCACTTGTTCTGATGGATATTGGGTCTGCCAGGTAACAATTATTTACAAAAAGATTCAATTATATACATGAATTCCATAGCCTTGTGCTAGTCCACTGAATTTCTTAAAAACACAAATGCTAATCATTGTCATAACATAGTCCATAAAAAATATTTTAAGGTCTGATAGATTTTCTGTACTCGTGAGGCAAATCTTTGAGCCTAGTTATAATCAGTGGAACTATTCCAAGTTATATAAAGGATAGAGTGTTTTTACACAGTGAATCTTTAGAAATAAGGAAGGTTTTAAAATTTAAAGAAAATCAATAAAATTAAAATTGAACAGGTAAAAAAAAAAAAAATCCACTATCCTTTGTTTTCTTTTTGAAGTATTGTTACTCCTTAAAAATAAGCTACAGATTTGTCCAGAAAAACTCCAAAACAACTGCTCATGTACTTTACTAATTATTTAAAGAATTTTCACATTTTTTAAATTACTTCTACCCATAAATATGCAAAGCAGAGTTGGACACAGTATTACAGGCTGAAGACGAGTAGACTGATGTACAGCTAAACACTAAAATAAGACTGTGCTTCCAGGGAATATATAAAACTTCTGATGCTTACTCAAATCTTTTATGTTGTTATACTAGCACAAAGTAAATTACCAGTAATTTTCTTATCTTAGACATGCAACTCTGACCTAAAATGCTTAAAATATAAGCAGGAAACAGTGACATGTGAAACATCTTATCCAGTAGCAAAACCTGATGGAACTAGCTAGAAGGCTGTAGCAAAGACAAAGAAAGTAGAATGTAAAATAAAATATTAAAAAAAAAATTCTCCTTCATCATCCCATGTGTGTGATCAATGCTTTAGCAATCCAAAGTTCAGACTTATGGTCTTACCTCTCAAGCTGCTGAAATTCACATTCTAATGGTGCTTCCTGAAAGCCATGAAAGCCAACAGCATGTTGGGCTCTGCCAGCATGGGTGCAGACAGTAGACTGAGGTTAGAGATCACCAACCCCTGCCTTTCCTTGGCACCTTTTGGACTGCATCTAGAAATTGTTTTGGGTCCCCAGCTCAGGAAAGCCACTGAAAAAGTGGAGTGAGTTCAGTATAGGCCACCAGGATGGTCAGGATGGACTGAACTATTTGCCCTGTGAGGAGAGGCGGGAGGAGCTGGGTTTGTTCAGCTTGGAGCAGAGACAGTTTAAGGACACAACAGCCCCACAGTACCTATGGGTACCAGTAAGGCAGTTTTTCATGAAGTACATGGTAAGAGAACAAAAGACAGTCATCATAAATTGATAACGACAGATTTTGAATGGAAGGAAGGATGTCCAATGTGAGGATAACTACACAGGGGACTAGACAACCTGAGGTCTCCATAACACAACTGAAAAAAAGCTCTAAGTAACATAATACGAATCCATTGTTGACCTTGCCTTGAGGAGATGCCTGAAACAGATGACCTCCCAAGGTCCTTCCGACATGAAGAACATGAAGAACTGTCTTCTGCATGTCAGCTTTTAGGATCTGCTCTTTCTTTCAGTGCTGCAGAAAAATATGCTGCCGCATTTTGCATAATACAACTTTTATGCATTTGCTCCCTCGAGTGAGGAAAAAAAGCCAAGGTTCTCCCAGTCCCCTGGGGCTGCTCTTCAGGGAATGGGACAGTTTTCCAAATGACATATTATGATAATTATGTAATTTAAGTCTGTGACTTAATGAAGATTTTCACATCATTTTGCATAAGAAATCATGATTATAGACTTCCTAACTTGAGACATCATGATTGTGTCACTTTAAAATTGCTATTTAATGTCATCTTCTTGCATTCAACTTCTGTATTTTTGAAACAGAAAAGCCTAAAACCAGGTATTATGGAACACCAGGAGTGATCTGTGATTTGCAAGAGGCCATCAGCTTTGTAATACAGACCTTTGTCACTTGAGCTAATTAAAAGGGTAGTTTTACTGACAGCCACCAGGAGGGGATGACAGTTTTTACCACAGTGCTTTGATGAGAGCAGAGAAACAATGACATTTGGAATAGAAGTAAGCCTCACACTTGCCAAATGCTAAATTCATATGTCAGAAACATGGTAGCATTAAGTTTAATGAGAATATGAGTTTCACAGCCTAACAAGGTTTTGAATGTTAAATTTTCCAAACATCAATTTTGGAAACAGTGGGCTGATTTTTGTTGAAAACTCACATTAATAACACTTTTGAAGCTCCATGGGAATTCTTACTTTGAGTATTGCAGGTGCAAAAAGTAGGAACAAAATGCTAGGATTTTACAACAGAAAGTTATAGATATTATAAGCTATACTGGTTTCACTTAATCGTTGAACACATGTATGCCAGAAGATGGCATTCAAAAGAATGTAATGCTGTTTCAGAGTATTGTACTAGTGAATTTATCTTCATGAACATTGTAGGAGACTTCTCTGCCATGGGTTTTATATCTTCTCTTGACAATTTTAATTGTTAATTACAATTTTTCTTTTCACTAACACTCAAGTTATACTGGTTTAGGGCTTTTTTTTTTTTTTTTTTTTTTTTTTTTTTTTTATGATGGTGTTGTACAGTCCCAAAATAAGGCATTAGGTGAAAGAAAGTAAGAGTAAGGAGGGGCAGAAGGAGATAACAATAAAACTTGAATATTTATTTTAGAGACTGTCTCACTAGAGACACATACAGTTTCAGTAGGTGAATTTTAGTCCTAATTAGGGCATTGTCAGTGGAACCGTTATTGTCCTAATCAGGAACTGAGGCAGACAGGTGGTTTGTTAGACAGGTTGTAAAGGATACACAATGCCTAATAAAGTCACAAGAGACCAAACAATGTACTGATGATCTTCCTAGTGTTCTTTCCAATGCTGCTCTTTGCACTGAAATTTGGGGTTTATTCCTTTGATAAATATGCTCCTAACTGTATGACTGTGACCTTTGAATGCCTGCTTTGGCATACAGTGTGATTCCGTTTGATGGCAGGATAGCATAAAGAGCCTTACATGAAGACTGTTACTATTTTTGTCACCTGCAGAATACTAATACAAACATTTACGTTGTGCCGATGGCTGTTAAGTAGTGAGGGGTTGATGTGCTGGTCACTTGGACCAAGTTTTATAAGATGTTATGTACCTCTATGTCATTATAGGATGAATTTAAGTATATCAAAGTAACAGGGGAAAAAAAAATCCAGTGTCCATAACATCATATTTTTCACCACATGGTTTTTGTAAGCAGAGCTGTCTAAGCCTGTGTGAGCCATGATCTGTGGGAGCAAGACTGAGTATTTGTCTTCTGCTTAAGGCTGCTTGACATTTTCCAAGTAGATCTCCTTACAGTTAAGCTCTCCAATAGCCTAACTTACTCAGAACTTGATTAACATACATTAGTAATTAGAATTTCAGCAAATGCAGTGGTGACTATACTCAGCCAGTAATATATGCCTGGGAGACTGGATTCATGTCCTTTTTCATCTAAAGTACAATAATACTACAGCTACCATTGTCCTGCAAAGCGCCCACACTACTGAGTTAACGGGTGAGTTAACACTGGTGATGAGCAACTTTTTTCCCTCTGATGAAGTTATAGGATTATTGCAGCAAATTGTGTAAGATGTATTTGACATGAGACAGTGTAAACAAGAGAAAATACTGTTTTGCAGACTGCTAGTACCAAGTTGAGGAGTCCTGGATTCCCAGGGATTCTTCTGTTCAAGCTTTACAGAAAGGTCTTCACACAGAAACACAAGATATTGTTTAATTAAAAAAGTTTCCATAGGAAATACTACTTGTGTATCTCTACTGTTTTATTTGGTCTTCTTTCTCAGTTCATTTTGTTTCTTCTTGCTTTCTTTACTTCTTCTTTTCTTTCTTTCTGTCAGAAAATTATTACTATTAGTTTTAGAGATTCTTTATGTAGTAATACATCTATCTCATTTTACTGCCAAATGGCATTGAGAATACTACTAATTCTTTTCCTACATTACTCCTGCAGGACCATTCTTCTTTGCTACTCATGCTTAGCTTTTCCCTCTACCATATTTATACTGTATTGTGCTAAAAAAAAGGAGTATAGGTAGGGTGCACCCAGCAGCACAGGTCTGCCTTTATGTTGTCACTATTGCAATCAACATTCCTCATCTTGTCTGCTGTGTTTAGAGGACAAGAGAACTTGCTAGGGAGGCAGCAAGTTCAGGATGGTTGTGGCCTTGGGAGCACTTGGCTCACAGACCTTAGCCTTAAGACTTACTACTCATAAGATTAGGGCATTTCATATGTTTTCACATATATTTTAGAGTGGCAAAACACATGTCAAATAAATATTTCTGATGGGTTCATTGATTGTGACTGGGAACATTGTTACAAAGGAATTTTCATAGGTTACCCTCTGAACAAGAACAAATGAACTGAGGTAGACTTCCTTAATACATCAAAATCCATGAATGTTGGGCCAGCTGGCCTTTATCGTTATTATTTCTGAAATTATTTCTGAAATTATTTCACATTTTCTTTAGGTTAATAGGCACATTTTTCCATATTTCTCAGAGCTGCATTAATAAAACTGCTGCTTGGCTTTCTGTCTTGATGCTTAGAAAATTTTAATTTGCCTAGTATACCAGCAAACCATTCAACTAATGTAGGGGAAATGTTAGGTTGTATAAATAAAGTATACACAGCTTCTGACACTTGATCTGGCTCACATTCATCAAAGATGATGCGGAGAGAGTGTGGTCTTGCAGACAGATGTGCCCAAGCTGGTGGAATTCATTTTGGGAACAATTCTTCTGAGATAAATTATGCCAAGAGCTGAGTGAGAAAGCATATGTTGTTACAATTGTGGAAGGCAGAAGAGGAAGTGGGAGCCACTTTTCCAGCTAATTCTGTGAGACGTGTGCTAATAGCAGCTTGGAGCTGAGAAATATGAGGTATGAATAGGTCATTCTTCTTCCTGAGACTGATATAACCAAGGGAGTTTGTGGGGATGTGTCTAGAACTCTAGGTCCAGGCCTAGTATCCTGGAAAAAGGGTTCAAACAAATTGTCACACTGAGATGGATTCTGAAAAAGCTATAGGGACTATCTGGCATCCAGAAAACTCTTTTTTTTTTTTTTTTATTTTTTTTTTTTTTTTTTTTTAATGGCAAAAGACTGAGGAAATCCTGTCTATTAAATTTATCCTCCAAAGGGCTGAAAAGTAAATTATTAACAATTTACAAGTGTTTTCTCTACAGTCAGATATCTCCCTTCTGGCCATTAAGTATTCAGCCCAGGAAATTTAAAGTATTTGGGTCTAAGAAGAGAGAACACATCTGATATAGGACATCTTTTACAATAGGAAAATGACGAGGCCAAATCCAACATCTGGTTATCTGAGTTTAGAAAAAAAATCAAACTGGAATAACTTCAAATTGTCAACAATGGGAAAGTTATGCTTTTCAACCAAGAATAACAATCAATCAAGATTTCTTAAGGTAATAGTCTAACTTAAACAGAAGCTATTCAGAGTTGCTATGTCAAAGCTCAGACGTTTAAAGAATGACAATTTAGTGCCAGTATTGTAAATACATCCAGTCATCCATGCACCATTCAGGTATTACTAATAAGCAGCATATAGAAGCTGAGGAGTAATATTTAATTCCTCTATTAGTCAATGGTCAGATGGACCTGAACCCAGAAGCTGACAGTCTCACCCACTGTGACCGCCAGACAGTTGTGTTACGTACACACAGCTCATTTCTGCATGGTGAAAAATCTGACGTGGTTGTGAAGGTCTTCTGGTGGCTCAGCTGCTAAGAGATAGGAGATTTTGCTTTGATGCAGATATAAACAGCTGTTTACACAGCATGTTTGCACATACCGTAATAGGATCATTTTGCTTATTTGTTTGTTGTGTGGTTGTTTGTTTTTTTTTTTTTTTTTCCTACTAGTTGCACTGTGTTAACATCTGTCAAACAACAAAGAGCAACACCTGAAATGTATGAATATTAATGAAGATGTTATTTTCATAATGGGGAGGACATAAAGGTAAATCTCGTAAATCTTTATAGTTTAATTTCTGTTTTTATTTGATGATGATTACCTATTCTTCACATGATTTTTTTCATATATATGTGTACTTGTAAGAGATTCTGTTCCTTAATTGAAAGCAGACAGTGAGAATGCCTTAAATGGTTTCATGATTTCTTAAATCTTGAAGCCACATGTAATGATCATCCTGTCTTATCTGGAGTAACATAATATTTCATTAAGTAGTTCGTGGATTTATTTATATATTCTGACTGATCTAGACCATATCTTTGGAGAAAGGTACAGCCAATCTGGTATTAAATATTTTAAGTGAAAAAGAAAACACTGCATCCATAACAAGTTGTTCCAGTGTTTAATCACCCTTGAAGTTTAAAAATGTCCATCTTAGTTGTTGCTTAAATCTAGCTCTGCTTTCAGTCATTGAATCTTTTTAATGCTTTAATCTGGTTGTTGTTTTTGTTGTTGTTGTTGTTCTTATTTTTTGATTATTATTTTTATTTTTGGTATCTTTTAAGGGGACAAACTCTTATTGGGTTGCCTCTTAACCCTATTTCTGATGAGATAAATACACTAAATACCTTAGCTTACCTACTATGAAGTAGGCTTTCAGACAAATTTTGCTTACTTTTGAATGTTATTGGCAAAATGGTTCTTTCAGATAAGTACATGTCATGAAACCAGAAACATTTCCTGTAAATGGTGATTGCCAATTTCTGGTTAATTTTCAGAGCTTATTATTTAGCTAATTTTGGTCTTGAACACAACAATATTAAAATATTTGATTTTTTTTCATTATTTCTCCTATTATTATATTTTATATTTGTCCTAATGTTTCTTTTTCATTATTATTATTTGACTTGTATTTATTTATTTATTTATTTATTTTTCATTCAAACTTGTTATATTTAATTTTGTGCCCAAATTTGTGATCCTTTCAAAAATTATGTAATGCTTATTTTGGAAGATTTATTTTGTGTAGTATTTACTAATAAGGGTTATGCTATCATGCTCAACATCTATGTTGATTGTGCCTCATCACTGTGTTGTACATGCACATTATTTTACAAATATTCCAACTGTCCCCAGTACGTGGCTGTACCTGCTTAATTCAAATTTGTCTGCTGAAAACTTTCCGACTTTCCTGATTAACGGGACAGAAAAAAAAAAAAAAAAATCATTGATAATACTGGTCTGTGTTTGGAAAGGCTGAGGACCCCTGCTTCTGAGGACAAAAACTGAAATTAAATGAAACTTGGATTGGAAGTAAGTATCTTGGACATTACAGGAGTGTGGCACATAGAGCAAGTAGGTACATGGAGCAAGTAGGTACTATGTGCAAGTAGGCACATTGAGCTGGAGGTACATGATAACATCTGTGCAGCTTTTTGGCATTTTTTAGGAATTTTCAGAATTACAAATGTAAGAGCTCTCATTTACAAATCTGCCTGTAGTTCTAGTACAGCTATATATACCCTGTGGTCATTACTATCCTTTCTGGTTATCTTTCCCAATTGCTTCACCATCTAAGGCATTTCAGCAGTATTATTTCTAATGGACACTGTGGCTATCTGCCCCTGGCCAATATTTATTTGTTGCATGTCAAGTAGAAACGTGCACTGATTGCATTAGCTTTTGCCTATTTGGAGCTTTACATAAGCAGTTTAACAATACTCCTGCTTCATTGACTTTGATTTAAAAACCTGATTCTGTAATTCTCTGCTGCTAGTATAGCATGATAATGGATACAAAAAAAAAAAAAAAAAAAACAATGCAGGTATGTTTTATTGGAAATAACTGTCACTTCATATTGTACATGGTAAAATTGTAAAATTATCTTACTATTGTGTAATATTTATAGTTTTCTAGAGTTGACAGACCTAAAGTAAGCAAAATAAAGATCTTTGCAGTTTTCCTATGAAAGTTCTTTTATTCTTATAGACTCTTCGGATTTTTCTTTCCAGAGCAACATAATCTCTTTGTAGGATGACATTTTTTCACAAAACTGTGTTTAACTGCAGTTCATGAATAATTACTAAAGATCAGTTGAAATTTACTGTGAGACTTTTAAAAAATAAAAAAGGCTGAAATAGTTGTTTTTTTTTTTATATAACTATGTATACATATTTAGAAAAAAAATGGTTAGTCTCTCGTCTTTCATCACTCCCATAATTTGTTTTGCTGACAAACACAATTTTTAAAGAAATATAGGAAATTGAAATATAATTAAAATCATTGTCCCCAGCACATCCATTAATTATATATAAACATTTCCGGTTACTTTGGTCTTATTCATTCCATGATATCTAGAATGGTGACCATTATTTCTTTCTAGACCCAAAATATCTCATACCTTGTAAAGATAGATGAAGGCAGCATTTTCAGTTTAATTCTAGTAGGTATTTCCAACTGTCAGACTTCTTTGCATCTCAGCAATCTCCAGAAGTGAAATGTGCCTTCTATTTGAATAGATTTATCAGAAATATATAAAGTTTAAATTATTTTTTTATAATTATAATCCAAGATGAGTCCCACATATTGTTTCATGCAATTTTATATATCACTATACAACAATTCACAAGTTTGGTGGAGAATTTACTAGGCAGAGCTACAAGTATGTCTACGCTCAAAAGTTAGTCTGAATTCATTTTGGATTAGGGTAGTGTGAGAATTTTGAGTATAGCTATTTATAGCTATTTCTGTCCATGTGCTGACAAGTGAGGGTATGGAGAGGTTGGATATTTAACCACAGTATTTCCTTGTATGTATGTTGCTACAATGTTTTTGGCTGATTACTTTGTCCTGTAACAATGACCGTATAATTGGAATTCTCTATTACAAGGAGTTATTTTATTATTCTGGGATAAATCATGAAAATAAAATATAAATCTAAAAATAAAAATAAAAAAAAAATCTAAATATATATATATCATTGAAATGATGTATAAAGAAAGGGAAGAATTAATTAATTAGTTAATTAATTAATTTATATGTATTTTATAGAAAAGGAGGCAGCAAACACATGACATTTTTCAATTTACTCTTGTATACCACAGTAATATATAATGACGGTGCAGTTTACCCTGCTTCTCAGGGTGGGATTTAAGCCTGTGGAGTTAAAAACCTCATATTTGTAGGCTTTGTTTAAAAGTCAGGCAATATGACAGTCACCTACAGCAGACTTGCATAAGAAGTTTTTTTGTTGCTGTTTTTTGGTTTTCTTTGTTAGCGAGTCTCTGGAAGCATACTTCAACATTTGACAGCTCTTGACTTTTCCTCTCTTCACTGCTTTGGATGTCTCTGTTGACTGTGCAAGAATCTTAAATTACCTGCTGTCTTGAAATAGTGATGCAATCTGGGCTAATCAGAGCAAAATGAATGGCTTTCAGGAAGAATATGAGAGCACACCATGTTGTGTTCAAAGCAGGGGTCTGATTCTAGCTTCAGCGGAGGTCAGCAGGAGCCGGGCGCAGCTCAGTGGTGCCCCACAGCTGTGAATCAGCTCTGGAATTAATAGGCAAATCCACTGGTAATGCCAGATCACATTGGTACCCCTTTTCTCTTAGCTTGCCTGCTTTGGCAGGTCCTGTGGTGTGAGGAGGGAAAATATTTCTTGTGAGGGGAGAGAGCAGCTGCTGAGGAGAACTGAGTGCCCCTGAGCTCTGCACAGGGAACCCAACACCCAAATGCAAAATATTTACTTCAGGGCTGCCAGAGTCTGTGAACTTTCAGTGAGCTTGAAGAAATGCAGGATGCAGTATAGGAGACCCTGACTGTTAGGCAGCCAAGACACTGCTGGTTACAAGCATACCTTGCAGTTGTGGAAGATAGTGCCCAAAGAGGTAAGAACTTCATTGAGCAGTGGGAGTCACAGTGAGAGTGATCTAGCATATTTTCCCTTAGTTTGTCTAAATACAGGCTTCAGGCATTTGTCTCAGGGATAATGCAGTTTCAGTTCTGATACTGCTGTAGCAGTTACCAAACTAAAGACTTGAAAATCACAGCAAGCTTAGAAAAATTATAGTTATTTATTTATTCATTTACTTATTTATTTTACTACTGGATTTTCTTTGATTTACTTTTGCTTTGTTTGGTGCTTGTGAAAATTATATATATATATATATTCAAATCTTAATGAGCACTGTCTGATCTCTGACTCTCAGCTGTAGTCAGGCTGTGCACCTGAAGCAGGTATTGCATTGTATCTAGAGTTTTAATGTGCCTTTTTTATAGGTATATTTGACAATTGCATTCATTAAATTAGTCCTTCAGAAAGTATTATGACTGGATAAATTGCAAAATACTGTCTGTGGCTACACATGTGCCCTGAGCAAAGCATAATCTAGGAAGAAAAATGTCTTTCCTAGTCTCCTGGAAACTAAACAACAATAAACTGGCATAATATTTTCACTGATTTAAATGAAAAGCAAAGTTGACAGCAGTAAGCAGAGCCTACCTGCTTCTCTAGTGATACCATCTAAAGAGAATGAAGACTGGATCAATTTACTATCTTTTACTGAGGCAGTGACTTGGCAGAATACCTACTGTTTTCCTTTCATTACCTTGGTGCTGAAATGAATGCTACAAGTCAGAATTGATTTTCTCATTAGTAACATAATTTTGTAATAAGGAGACAAATAGCCTAGTTTTAATAAAAAGCAATGTTGCATCTCAAAATTATCTACAAGGACCTTACATTGGTTATTTTTTTTTTATTTTTTTTTGGTGTTATGTGTCAACTTTCATTGTGTTGCTCTTCTCTTTCTCTAAATTGACTAAAATTACGTTAGCCAGTATTGTATAATAAATTTCAAAATAATCACATTTTGTTACAGCATTTAGTGCCAAGTACTTTTCTGCACAGTACAGGCTTTGTTTTTGTAAAAGCATGTCCCTAGCCACCTGGCAGCCCATTCTTAATTCATGTGCATTTAGTTACAACTGGCACAAAAAGCAGAGTTTTCCAAGGACACTCTGCAGACTTGCCCAGTGGAAATTATAACCTCTGTAAAATTGTTTCATGGTCAAATTTTGTTTGCTCAGGCCTGTTTTGTCAGATCATGGCCTTGGGTAGAAGTAATGGAGCCACTGAGCTGCCAGGATGACATGTCTACCTAGAATTGCACTGAAGGTAACCAAAGTCTTCAGTAGGACAGACATTTCCATCTGTTGATCCCATTTCAGGGTCAACATTTAAGACATACAGCAATTCTCACAGAAGCACACTACACTTCCCAAACTGTTGCTTTCGAGTTTCTAAAGAAAATATATATATATATATTTATTTCACAATTGTAGAGTATTTAATGATATTTTAAGTCATTTGTCTGACAGATAGATCCAGAACCCTTAAGAGTGTGCCAGAGAGTTAGGTATGTGCTCTACCAGGACAGAATATCAACCTCTAAATATAATAGCATATATAATGTAGTTAAATAATAATGACCTTTGCCTTAAACTAAAAATACCTTATGGCCACAGAGTATATCCCTGTTGCATGCTGTAATGCATTTATTCATGACAGTAAGTGTAGTAACTGCCAGGCTGCCAGAGGAGTGAAACTTGCCCAAGAAGGTGGTGTGATTTGTATAGACCAGTCTGGAAGAATGGTGGCAACAAGAGGAACAGAACCAAAGCTGTCAGAGCTCCGGGTAAGTGTCCCAGAAATTCAGTGGTAATAGATTTTCCACAGTTTCTCCAAGAAGCACTCAGGGAGGAAGATATTGTGCAATGCAAACAATGACATAGTAATATGGTCCTCATTAACTATCTAAAGGTATCTACAAATATTGATGATGTTCTGCCACAAGTATCTTCTTACAACATTCTGTTTTAAACTGGCTCATATTTTAAATTTTAGAATACTTGGATTGCTTTTTATGTTAAATGTATAATTTGAGATCTAAACTATGTGGGTGTGTAGTCTGATAATGCAGATGTAGGATCCTTCAGTCAGAAATTTATTGAGTTGTGCAAATCCATCAGGTTCCTTGGTTTAAGGTGATGCTTTGTTCATGACCATGTTTTGAGATTCTTGAGAGCAGCTGAAGCAGAATTTGACCACACACTAATTATTAGTAGTCAAGAGGAGAGCAGGAATTTGTGTTTCTTGAAACATGTCACAAGTTAAAAAGCATATATCTAGACTACGGAAAGGGGCTACATTTCCAAAGAGACAGATGCAAGACAGTTTTAAATGCTTCAAAAGTTGGTGTTTAAAATCAAAATAAATTAAAGGAATTAGAAGGACTCTAGGTTTGTCTGTTCATGCTACAGTACTGTAGTAGCCATGAAAGAAGTAATAATGGTAACTGTATAAAAATGAAAATTAGAATGAAAGTCTGCATGGGAGTGCATTTGCAAAAATGGAACTATTTGAAAATTAAAGATCAGCCTGAAGTTGTAGATGAGTGGCGAAAAGGTAGGATTTCCTGTAAATGCCCTGTAAGGCATTGTTCAGACAGTTCCCCCATGCAGGGAAGTAACTTAAAAACAGGTTGTGCCATAGAGATTTGCTTTGTGCTTCAGTATAAAGAACCTCAAATTAGCAAAACCCCAAATTAGCAAGCAATAACCATTCCAAGTAATATTTCAAATGGAAATTAGAATACATTTTCATCTGGGGGCTGGATTTTTCTGTCATTATTTTCAAAAGACAAATTGAATGAATGTATTGCATTACTAAAACATCTGTCAATTGGTGCAAATGAACACTCAATTGATGTGATTTTTTTTACACCCACTACTTCTTACACAGCATTTAAAAAACTATCTCCATATCAATTTCTACACTCATTTGCATATATGTGAAACAGAAATAAAGTAGCTGAAATAAATAAAAACAGCAATTCTGTAAAAACAGAAGAACTGTTATGGAGCCTCCGTCTCTTCCATCTTATAATGGAATAAAACCATGGCAAAGTTATTGGCTTAATTGGAAATCCACGTCATTTACATTAATATGAATAGAGAGAAGATGATTTGTTTTTATTTTCAATATCCATGATAACGAGGGCCATATTAGAGTGTACCCAGTTCCACCTGGGGGAGGGTGAAGGACAAGTGGAGAGCTTGTGGGTGAGAATTAAGGGGTGGGTTGGTGTTGGAATGGGACTGACCCAGAGTAACGACGCAACCTCGATGCGAGTATAATCATTCTCCCTTATTGCAAGTTCTAACAAAGAATATATAGTCTACTAAATACAGCACGCACCGACAACAACTTATGATTGGTCTAGCTTCCCTGTACATGCATCTCTATCACTAATATAATTGGTACAATGGTGTTGTTCACGCGGAGTGATGTCATCTCTCTTCCTACACATAGTTCCACATATTCTAGTTGTAACATCACTCAAGGTCATCAGCCCTGGGCCTACATTATCTTCACGGTCCTTCACAATGTGAGTTGCTCATTGCAATTAATTCATGCCCCTTCTCACTTAACCATGAGTCCACAGGCTGGTATGGGAGACACGGTGGTGGGGGTCTACTACAGGTCACCAGATCAGGAGGAGGAGGTTGATGAGGCCTTCTACGAGCAGCTGCTAGTAGCCTCACAATCACAAGCGTTGGTCCTCGTGGGGGACTTCAATTACCCAGACATCTGCTGGGTAAGCAACTCGGCCAGGCACACGCAGTCCAAACAGTTCCTACAATGAGTTGAGGAGAATTTTCTGACGCAGGTGGTGGAGGAGGAGCTGATGAGGCAGGGGGTGCTCCTGGACCTTGTTCTTACCAACAGGGATGGACTTGTTAGGGATGTGAAGGTTGTGGGCAGCCTGGGATGCAGCGACCATGAGATGGTGGAGTTCCAGATGGAACTAGGCAGAAGAAGTAAGGCTAAAAGCAGGATTGCTACCCTGGACTTTCAAAGAGCCAACCTCGACCTCTTCTGGGACCTGCTTGGGAGTATCTCATAGGCTAGGTTGCTTGAGGGAAAGGGTGCTTGTGAGAGCTGGGCTACATTTAAGCAGCTCTTCTTCCATGCTCAGGATCGGTGCATCCCAAAGAATAGGAAATCGGGGAAGGGGGGCAGGAAACCTGCGTGGATGAGCAAGGAGCTCATCGATAGGATCAAAAGGAAGAGGAAGGTCTATGAAATGTGGAAAAAGGGTCTGTCCTCTTGGGAGGATTATAGACATGATGTCAGGGCCTGCAGGGACGCAACAAGGAAGGCTAAAGCCCACCTAGAGATGAGGCTGGCCAAAGAGATAAAGGATAATAAGAATGTTTTTTTCAAGTATGTAAACAGCAAAAGGAAGACTAGGGATAATGTGGGTCCCTTGCTGAACGAGGTGGGGGTCCTGGTCATGGAAAATGCCAAGAAGTCGGAGATACTGAATGCTTTCTTTGCTTCAGTCTTTGCTTCAAGGACAACCTCCCGGGACTCCTCGCCTGTGGCAATAGGACAAAGGGTCTGGGAAATGGAGGGCTCCCCCCTGGTGGATGTAAGAGTGGTTTGGGAGTGTCTGAGTGGGCCCAACACATACACAGATCCATGGGTCCCGATGGGATGCATCCGCGTGTGCTAAGGGAGCTGGCAGACGTGGTCACCGAGTTGCTCTCTATCATCTTTGAAAGGTCCTGGAGAACGGGTGAGGTGCCTGAAGACTGGAGGATAGTCAATGTCACTCTGGTCTTCAAGAAGGGCAGGACGGAGGATCTGGGGAACTACAGGCCAGTCAGTCTCACCTCTGTCCCTGGAAAGGTGTTGGAGCAGCTTGTTCTGGATGCCATCTCCAAGCAATTGGAAGAGAAGAAGGTTATGAGGAGTAGTCAGCATGGATTCACCAAGGGGAAGTTGTGCTCGACCAACCTCGTTGCCTTCTATGATAGCATCACCAGCTGGGTAGATGGGGGGAGAGTGGTGGATGTCATCTACCTTGACTTTAGCAAGGCTTTCGAAACTGTCTGCCATGACATCCTGCTAGCAAAGTTGAGAAAGTGTGGGATAGATGAGTGGACAGCGAGGTGGGTTGAGAACTGGCTGACTGGCTGAGCTCAGAGGGTGGTGATTGGCAGAGCAGAGTCTGGCTGGAGGCCTGTGACTAGTGGTGTTCCCCAGGGATCGGTGCTGGGTCCAGTCTTGTTCAACATCTTCATCGACGACCTTGATGAGGGAATAGTGTCTGCCCTCAGCAAGTATGCTGATGACACAAAGCTGGGAGGAGTGGCTGACATGCCAGAAGGCTGTGCTGCCATTCAGCGAGACCTGGACCAGCTGGAGAGAAGGGCAGGAAGAAACCAGATGTGGTTTAATAAGAGCAAGTGTAGAGTCCTGCACCTGGGAAGGAACAACCAGAAGTATCAGTACACGCTGGGGGATGACCTGCTGGAGAGAAGCTCTGAGGAGCTTCTGGGGGTCCTGGTGGACGACAGGTTGACCATGAGCCAGCAGTGTGCCCTCAAGGCCAAGAGGGCTAATGGGATCCTGGCATGCATTAAAAGGAGGGTGGCCAGCAGGTCAAGGGAGGTGATCCTCCCCCTCTACTCTGCCCTGGTCAGGCCTCACCTGGAGCACTGTGTCCAGTTCTGGGCTCCCTGGTACAAAAAAGACAGGGATCTCCTGGAAAGAGTGCAGTGGAGGGCCACAAAGATGATACAGGGCCTGGAGCATCTTTCCTATGAGGAAAGGCTGAGAGACCTGGGTCTGTTCAGCCTGGAGAAGAGGAGACTGAGGGGGGATCTTATCAATGTGTACAAATATCTGAGGGGTGGGAGACAGAAGGATGTAGCTAACCTCTTCTCAGTGGTTTGTGGGGATAGGACAAGGGGCAATGGCCACAAAATAGAACACAGGACGTTCCGCACCGACATGCGAAAGAACTTCTTCACGGTGCGGGTGACAGAGCACTGGAACAGGCTGCTTAGAGAGGTTGTGGAGTCTCCTTCTCTGGAGATATTCAAGGCCTGTCTGGACGCCTACCTGGGCAGCCTGCTCTGAGCTGCTTTGGCAGGGGGGTTGGACCTGATGATCTTTCGAGGTCCCTTCCAACCTCTACAGTTCTGTGATTCTGTGATATGTCCTACTATATAAAGCATATGCTCTCCGTAACTCCTGTCCATACAGAGTTGGCATACATAAATTGCAGATTACAGTTTCAGTAGAAGTTAATTGCATTCTGCCTCCTCTCCCTCTCTATTGAGAAGATTGTATTGGTTTAATGGAACAAAAGGTTTAGTTCAGCATTTTGCCAGTTACAAAACCTTGTCAGATGAATTTCAAAATACATTCTTTACTCTCTCCTATCAAAGAGAAGCTGTACCCATATCAGTAGTATTGAGAAATGATTCTCTCTCATGTGACATTAAAAATGATAAAAGGGTACTGAAGGTACCCTGGATATAGTATTAGAAATCACTTTGGAAGAAACATTATCTTTAGTTAGCCATACTTTGTTAATAATAGCAAGAATTATTGATATTGTTGGAGGTATATGCACTGATATTATTGGTGGTATACCTAGAGATATAATATCTAAAACTCTGTAGGGGATTCTGGGAAATATTTTGAATTACAATATATTTTATGACTTTCAAATTAAATTGTAATATAAAAGGAACGTAAAATATATATATATATATATATCTCAAGAGTCAACAGCTATGTTTTCTATCCAAAGCTGAGTCTGCATGCCAGGCTTCCTACCTTCCTGATGGTAAGATGCGATTTGTCAATAGAGTGGAAGGTAAGACCTTTTGTACTCTATGTGCAACTTTAAAACCAATGCATAATTTAGTCTAGTAGCGTTTACTTATCACACATAGTATCCTCCTCAAGGATTAGCTCCTTTGAACTCTTTAAAGAGAATTATGAGTATCAATGTATAGACTCCATACAGTCCACCTTGTTTGGATTTGGTCCTGACTGTGTCAACCATTCAGTTCTGCTTGATCTACGTATATCGCTTTTTTTCTCTCTTGGTGTGAATCCTTATGAACAATGTATTCCATATCTCTATGTCATAAATAAAATGCAAATTTCAGATAAGGTAGAAATTTGTTCCAAATATTGTGCAGGTATTTTCCCATTTTCAATAGTGCAACAATACCAATGTCGTTTATTTGTTTGTTTGCTTTCAGACTGGTTTTACATTATAAGAGATAATCCAGACAGTTGTTCTCTGTATAAAAACCAAATGGATTCTCCATACCAATGTAATGTGACCTTATTTGCATTAGGCTACAGAGTCACAAATGAAAGCACAGCTGCTCTGTTCAGACTTGAAATTAAAGTTCTCTTTCTTGTCTTATGGTAAACCCAATGACATGGATATTTTGCAAATGTATTTGCCCTAAGCAACTTCCTTTTTAAAAGTCATAGATACAGTGCACTGATCAAGAAATTAAAAACAACAAAAAACAAGTTGGCCCTGTGCCATACAGTACATATAGCACACAGGGCCCTGTGGAGGTCATCTGAAGTGCAGAGCCCATTTTTAATTCCTTCATCTTACATGACTTTGTCAGTCTTAAAGCGATGATTCTGACAATATTTCCCAGCATCTCCTGCTGAACAGTTAAATATGGCTTCCTAATGCTTTTCATACTGAAGCTATCTTTCAGCTTGATGACATTATTAAACAAAAGAAATCCTGTACACAATTATAAAATATCACCCAGCCTATCATTCATGCTGCCTGCAGGCATTTTTAGATACTTGTTTTTATTTGTGTTATGTGGCTTTTCTATACTACTACTAACTTTATCTTTCCTGTATGTCTTTTTCCAATTCCTCTCAGATGATGTCAGTTTATGAGATTAGTTGAATTCTCTTAGATGTCTTTCCAGGACTTAGTGACCTGACTCTGCAGGAGTGGACACTTGGAATGTGCAAGTGTGCAGTAAACTTCCTGCCTCTTCATACTAACTATCCCTAGATGCTTTCTGCTAGTCCTAATGTGCAAAAAGAAACTGCAGTGATGCCAGAAAGCTGCGCTGAAGTCCCTTATGATTCTCAGAATCTATTTGCTTTAGGGTCATTCAATTATGTCTGAAATTAGTTCAGTTATTCATTTTGGTTTGCAAGTATAAAAGTAGAAAATATTTTGAAATACAGGGCTGTATTCAAACTGTAATTTGAATAAATTGAAGAATGATTCTGACTGTGGGGTCTGGGGGCTGTTCTATTTTTAAGTAAATGCTGAGAGTGCAGACTTGTGTTAAGACCTCCCTGATGAAAGCTTCAAAGGCATTCCTTCCAGGCAGAGAGTTTATCCTAGAATAGTGGAAGTTTCTCCCTGAGGTTCAAAAGGTCATTGCTAGAGAACTCATTACCCATAGGGATTGGTAACTTGAGTTAAAATAGTACGAATATTGACCATACTGACAAGGTGACAGGATGTGGGACTCAGTCAACAAATGGAAGTCAGGTAGATAGCTGAAGAAGGGTGAATGTTATAGTGTAAAGAAAGAGGCTTTTCAACTGTGACAAAAATATTTTATCCAAATAATCTAAACTTGCTCTCAAAGTCAAACCAAGGCTGGTGTCAAAACCACTTTCGAAAGAGTTGTCCAGGAATGAGGGAAGATTCCTTATTCTTAGGGAAAAAAAAAAAAAAAAAAAAAAAAAAAATCCAGAAGTGGTGAGCTATATCTTTGTGAACTATTTATTTTATTTTATTCTTTGTATAAAGAACAGATAGGATATCAGTATGTAAATGCCAGGTGTGGCAAGACTGGAAAAATGGAGCTAAAGCAAAAAGGTTTCTACATTTGAACTGGCAAAACTGTGCTGAGTATTTTCATCACCACATGAGGAAACAGGAATAGATTGACATTTTCTTTCCCCATTCTTGTCTGTACCATTTTGACAATGAGAATATTTAGGATATGTTCTCTGACTGGACTCCACAAAGGAATATTGCTGGGTATTCCCAGTTTTCAATTACTCAGAAGGTGGTGAGGCACTGCCACAGGTTGCCCAGAGAAGCTGTGAGTGCTCCATCCCTGTAAGTGTTTAAGGCCAGGCTGGATGAGGCTTTAGGCAACCTTATCTAGTGGAAGGTTTCCCTGCCTATGACAGGGGGGTTGGAATTAAATGATCTTTAAGGTCCCTTCTAACCCAAGCCATTCTATGATACTTGGTTCTTATATTGAATGTGGCCCTCTACCCAGACTTGTGCATTCCAAAAGATTATCTAAAGCTAAAGGATGATAAAAATCATACAGTTTCATAATATATAACAGTGAAAGCATAACTTGCATTGGGGAAAAAACAACCTTCTTAAAGGGTTATGACAACCAAGATCAAAGCAAGGTATGCCTATTACTGATACTGCAATTTGACCTTTATCCTTGTATATGTTCTATCATGAATACATTTCAGCAAATGCATGTGTATGTATAAAAATAAATCCTCAAAAACATATCCCACCAATATTTTTTCCCAGACAAGAATGAAAGAACAAGCATTTGACAGGCATCAATCACAGTGCCTGTCACACAGTAGAAATGAAAGCTCTGTGAGAATTTCTGGAGATGAAGACCAAGGTCTGCCAAATACCTACCAGTGCCAAATCTAGGGTACATTGGTTATATTCAGAGACTGTAAGCAATCTATAAGAATTCAATAAGACATAACCTTTTAGAATAAAAAAAATATGTTGATATTAAATTATACCATTACAGAAAGCATTTCCAGATTCTAGAAAACCACTGTCAATACTACAAAATTTCTGGTATAAGTTGTTGGCAAATTTTTGGCCTTAGTCAACAGGCAAACATCCCAGAAATTTCTTTGCCAAATCTGAGAATTACTGCAGGGTAGGGACCATTCCCAGAAGTCAGACCAGATGTTCTGGAGAGTTTAATAATTAAAAAAAAGTTTAGGGGCAGAGACTCTTTTGTCCCATTTTGTCTTAGGAAGAAAATTTCCACTCTAATATCTCTAATATATGCTTCATCAAAGAATTTAACAACAGCAAAAAAAAGTATAATTATCATCTACCTTAAAAAGTAGCTGCCATAGACTCTGAAGCCTTCAAAATTGTTACCATGTTCTGTTGTTGTAGTTATCAAAAGCTTTAATATTACCTTAATCCCAGTTTTATTTAGATAAAAAAGTGGGTTTGGGTACTGGTTATCATTGCCTGATTTGATGTTTTACAACATTAGTGCAATCTTTAAGATTTTTGTAATTTTATATGTCTCTTCCACCCACTAAAGAGAGAAAAGTATAACCTAAAATCTACAGGTTAAAATAATCCTGCTATAGTCTGACTGAAACTCTTTGCACTTTTAAAGCTCAAATATTTCCCAAGTGACGGTGGTATTAGATATACATATCACCCACTTTGTTATATTTTGTGGTTTGAAATGTAAAAAAACAACAACAAAAAAAAAAAGTGTTGCAATGTGTTATAATAATTAAAACAAAATTGCTCATTTTCCTTCATTTAAATCATTACAGCAGTACATATTTCATAAACCAAAACTTAATTCTCAAAAAAAATATTCTGAAAATGCAATCCCGGTTGGATCTGACCTAGATATGGATTTAAATTTTATAGCTGGCATCTCCTTTTTTAGGATATTAATCTTCTGTCTATATCTTCATATATGGCCAGGTTTTGTAATAACTCTGGATTTGAGCCTTGAAGGTTGAGCACAAGATGGATAAAGTGTAAGGGTGGGTTGACCTTGGCTGGCTCTGAGACGCACCCAGCCACGCTCTCACTCTTCTCCTCAACACAAAGGGAGTGGGAAAATAAGAGAAAAAAGTTCATGGAGTTAGATAACAACAGGGACATCACTTATCAATTACTATCATGGAGAAAGCAGACCTGACCTGGGTTGCAGGGACATACCTGGTCCATAGTAGTCACTCCCATGGGCTGCAGGGTAAGTTCTACTCCAGCACATGGAGTGCCTCCTCCCTCTATTTCTCCTTTGAACTTGGTGTTCACAGGGTTGTTTCTCACTTACTTTTTTTTTTTTTTTTTTTTTTCTCCTCACTCCTTTCTGCTCTCTAGCATTTATTTATTTATTTATTTTATCTTTCTGAAGTACTTTTTCACAGAGGTACCACCAGCTCGGCTGCAGGACTCACCCATGCCCTGTATTGGAAGCAGCTGTATCTGGCACAGGGCAGCTGCAGCCTTTCCTCACAAAAGAGCCCTGCAGTCCCCCACTGCCAACACTTTGGCATCTACACAAAATACAAGTGTACTTTTCTTTTAAACAATCAGACTTGCATTTCTAAAATGTCTGGGTACACTTGAAATTTATTTTGGATTGTTCAGAATGTAATAGAAATATGAATTCACTTTTATTTTTTTTACTTACTGTATCTCTTCTTCTTAGATATTCATAATTTGATTCAGAGAAAAAGGGCCTTTTCTCATTTGTAAATCAGCCACGAAAATCTGAATGATCAGAGTATGCAGATAGTAATGATTTGTACTACAAAATAGTGCAGTATCTTTAGACCAGACCTGTGGTGCAGTCTGAGTACATAGCGTTTTAAAATTACTGTGAAAAGGCGGGCAGGTCATCTAGGTGCTTCTAAAACTTTTGATTCTCAAAACTCCTGGATGAATTTAGAATGCACAATTGATATGAACACAGATGATGATGATGATTATTATTATTATTTTGTAAAGGATTTACATCCTGAAGACAGATTTATGGGGCTTCTTCCTACCTGAAGTCTTAAAGAACTGGAAGAAGTAACTCCATGCTGATACACAGCTGAAAATTGCAACGATGTAGCATGTTTAATCTTTGATCAGTAATTAAAGGGTTTTGCTTTTTTTCATTGAGCACTTGTTTCCTTCTCAATGGCCTGCAGTCATTCAGGTTGGTCAATGATTCAGTCATGTTATCCTTCCATCAGTTTAGTCTCAAATCCTTTTGTAGGTTCTTTTACAGTTTAATAGAGCTTATTTTCAAGTTAAAAAGATCTGAGGAGTTCAAGATTAAGATCTAGCCAGACCCCACATAGCCATCCACTATTGATTTGCAGTCTGGAATGTAAAGTCTCCAACTTTCATTTGAGATCTTTCTATCTGTTTTCATGAAGGCATTCTCATTGTAAGTCTATCTGAGGATCTTGGTTAGGGAGATCATTTTCCCTTGCTTTATATCTCATTTTCCATGACAATTGTCAATGCTATGTAGTAACAGCAGGATCAAATCTCTAATGAAATTCAGAAATTGCAAATTAAGTCTCCATTTTTACCATTTGTACAGAATGTTCAAAATTTACATCTTTATCTATTCCATTAAAGCACCTTGATAATTTATTGTCTGAATTGAACAAGACACAGGACTTAGAACTGGCACTTTTTTCAGTCAGCCTTCCTTTTTATTATTTTATTTTATTTTATTTTATTTTATTTTACTTTATTTTATTTTATTTTATTTTACCTTATTTTATTTTATTTTTTTCCTTAATAACACAGGGTGCAAGATATGAGAAGTTACACTGATTTTTTTTTTTTTTTTTTTTTTAGTAGAATGAAATCATTCTGAAATCATCTATGTGAATATGTGAAGCTAGACATGTAAACAAGAGGCATAAACGGCTGCAAAACTGTTACCTTAGAATCATGTTTTGCTTTCCCTAGTGCAGCAAAATGGCCCTTTGGATCTGACATTCTGAACTTTTCTGTATATTTTTAAATCTTTCCTGTATCTTATTAGTGAGACAGACCTAAGAGAATTATAAATAATATGCAAATTATAGTTCTACCATGAATATAAGTAGTGAAATAATGATGTTTTTTGTTTTCACTCTACTGGTTTTCTGATAATTCCTAATAATCAATATCCTATTTTTTTTTTCTTTTTTTTTTTTAATGTATTTTTTTCTGCTGATTATTAAGGGATGATTTCATATAACTATTTTTAACATAATTATGAGCTCATTCTTGAGTAGGAATACTAATTGAGCCTATCACTCAATATGTATGCTAAAGCTTGTTTCATTACTTCTGACTTAGTGCATTTATCACCATCCAGAGTCTTGGTTGCTGAATTACTACCCGCTCAATAGCATTACATTTCTGAGTTCTCCAAACATGATTTTTGTTTTTATCACCTTGGATAATCAACAAACTAGGTCACTTCACTATTTGTTCCTTTTCCATCTCAATATAATCAACAACAGATCTAGATCCCATTGGAACCTAATTGGAAGTTTTATTACCAAAAAAAAAAAAAAAAAAAAAAAAAAAAAAGTGCCACTGTTTCCTACCTTTTGTTTTTATCCTTCAACAAGGAATTATTTCCATCAGATCTTTAAAAAGATTTTTAGCAAGCCTAACTTTTCAAAATACAAAATAACCGTTTTTTTTAAATTTAACTGAATCATCTACTCCACTAGAATATCAGGGCTACTGTTACTTTTTTATTTCTTCCAAGAGAAATAACATACCTGCAAGAAGTAATTTACCAATATATAATCCAAATTATTTCTTCCCAGTCATATAACAGTTATCTTTATGACTACTAATTCTATTATTTCTTCTAATTTCAACTAACTTGGTATGGAAGCTTGATTATATTGTTTTGTTGGATATTACTTTACAATTTTACATCACATTTATTACCTTCTAGTCCCCAGGTGCTAAAGTTGTTCTAAGTGCCACTGTGCTCAAAGGGATTTAATAGTTTGGTGATATCTTATTCAAGTTTCTGGGTGAGTCCTTGTTGGTTTTACTCTTCATGTTTGATTTGTTCTTATATTATTTCTGATGATCTTTTTGCAGTTCCTCTGGCTAGTTTTCTCTAGCGAATAATTCCAGCCTGGTAGTCTTCCTGAGTTTTCCTATGCCAAGGAATTCATTTAGATTTCCTAGTATGAGCTTTTATTTTATTCAATTTAGTTTCAATTTACTGTATAACTTGGTGTGTGATATATTTCAATGATGTACAGCTCACAGATTGCTTATTTGTTAAACTGAAGCTTCAACAGACAAAATAAATTGCCTAGATATATGCAAATATTTACTGCTGTTGGAAAAAAGTTATAAATACTTATGACAGGAAATTTTCTTCAAACTTAAAATCTGAAATTAAAAGTCCAAGCCGATTAAGGAAAACAGATACCAGCAAGTCTAGGTTATGTGTGAATTGGAGTTTTGAAATCTATCTAAGCCCTTCAGGACTGTTTTTAAAGGATGGCAATTTCTTCTTTAAGAAGTCCAAGCCATGACACTGACTTTTGAGACACCTCTTATCAATTTCCCACAGGTATTTTTACAGAGTTTTAGGTTTTTCAGGCTGTGGTGCCTGTGTTTGAGCTTTGCTCTGACTCCCTGTTGTGGTTTAACCTGGCCGGCAGCTAAACACCACAGGGCCGTGCGCTCACCCTCCCCCCTCCCTCTCTGGGATGGGGGAGAGAAACGGGAAAGTGAAGCCTGTGGGTTGAGATAAAGACTGTTTATTAAGATAGGAAATAATAATAATAACAATAATAATAATAATAGTGTGTACAAAACAAGTGATGCACAATGCAATTGCTCATCACCCACTGACCGATGCCCAGCCCAACCCCAAGCAGCTGGCCCCCCACCCTGGCTAGCCACCCCTATATATTGTTCAGCATGACGTCAGATGGTATGGAATACCCCTTTGGCCAGTTTGGGTCAGCTGTCCTGGGTCTGTTCCTTCCCAGCTCTTGCTGCACCCCCAGCCTGCCCGCTGGCAGGACAAAGCGAGGAGCTGAAAAGTCCTTGGCTTAGTGTAAGCATTGCTCTGCAACAATTAAAACATCAGCATGTTATCAGCACTCTTCTCATCCTAAACCAAAACATAGCTCCCTACCAGCTACTAGGAGGAAAAATAACTCTGTCCTAACTGAAACCAGGACACTCCCTTAGGCCAAAAGCTCATGAATCATTATGCTTCTGAGGTAACTCAGCAGTTATCAGCTTAATTGTTCCCTCCTTATTCCCTTTCTACAAATAGGCCCCGTGATTTTGTATTCTGTAATTTCTTTTCAAGTTTTCCCCTGGCTCCTAGCAGAGGAGGAAACTGAAAGGGGCAAGAGGTTGGCTTATTGTAAATATATATATATATATATAAATAAATATATCAAAGGGGAGGTGTGCATGGAAGACTGAGGAGGGGAGAAGAGGTTATGAATAACAGGAAATTTGAACTATATGAATAGCAGCAAAGGAGCAAAGGTAGCTGTTGTCTATGGTGGTTTCTGTGCAAAGCTTCAGTGCTCCAGACACACCAGGACCATCAGGAGAAGGAAAAAAAAAAAAAATGCTTTGGTTTGGAAGCGACTTTAAAGACTACTTCCAACCCTCCTGCCATGGACAGGAACACCTTCCACTGGAGGAAGTTGCTCAAAGCCCTATCCAATCTCGCCTTAAACACCTCCAAGGATGGGGCATCCACAATCTCTTTGAGCAACCTGTTCCAGAGCCTTACTACACTCTAAGTATTTCCTTCTAACATCTAACCTAAATCTCTCCTCTTTTAGTTTAAAATCATTCCCCGTTGTCCTATCATTATTTGCCCAAGCAAAAATTTGCTCTCCAGTTGTCAAAACCCCTTTAAATATTGAAAAGCTGCAGTGAGGTCTCCCCAGTCCCCAGCTCTCTCAGCCTTTCTTCATAGGAGAGGTACTTCAACCCTCTGGTCATCTTTGTGGCCCTCCTCTGGACCCACTCGTACAGGTTCACGTCCTTCTTGTGCAGGAGAGCCCAGACCTGGATGCAGCACTCCAAGTGGGGACTCAAGAAAGCAGAGCAGAGGGGAACAATTACCTCCCTCAACCTGCTGGCTACTCTGTTGATGCAGCCCAAAGATCCCTATTTCTGTTATTTATTTATTTATTTATTTATTTATTATGATTTGTCCATGTTTTACACAAATTATTATCAAAGCAATGGTTTGTTTCTACCTATGTAGTGTATGGACAAAGACTTCTGCATTAACAGGTGTGTGCCAATGTAGCATTAATCCTCTTCCAATACTACATAAGGCAAAATTTACTATTACAGGTGCCAATTTTGAAGCTGTCACTCTGGTTTGTACTAGTGTCTTTATCATGTATGTTGGTGACAAATCAGATTACCATTGGTTTTCATACCAATTACAAATTATCAAAGTAGTTGAGCAAGCTGAGTCTAGATCAATACATAAATTCTTGAACAGTAACTGAAACTTATTAGGTGGATCCAAGAATATATTGAAAAAGCTAAAGAACATTTTAAAAAAAATGTTGGGGAATGCAAATTTGTTCATCGTTTTGTCCACTTAATTAATTCATTAACCCTTTCTCTTGGGAATGTGTTGCCAGCACTAACTAGTAACTAATACCCCAGATTTGTCACACTGTGCTGTAAATCTATTTTATGTGTATTTTTGTATATATTCATATATACATATAATAAATGTAATTTTTCAAATGCTTATTTCAATCATTTGTTTTTAAAAGTCCTGTGAAGAAGTTACTTATGTTTTTGTAACAATGGTCCCATGTTCTATTTAGTTTTAAAGTCTCTTCCAAAAGCTCACAAAGCATCAACTCTTAATGCTGAAATGGGCCTTGTAAAGTCCTATAGTACTCACCCTACAGCTTTCCTGAACATTTCCACACAACTTTGTTTTCTAACTAAAATTTCCAAGCTTTTTCAAAGAAAATAAGATTTGTGCATGCACTTTCCTTCTTTTGCTTCTATAATATTTTCTTCCATATCCCTAGATTTGTTTCACAGGAATTATTTTTAGAAAAGAAAAGTACCTTGAAGATTTTGTGTGTACTGTAGACCACAGTGGAATTTTGTCACACTTATTAGCTGAACATGGGACCTTACAAATTCAGAGAAACCCACTAATAAAGAAAATATTTTCTGCTTTTAAAAGAAATATGTACCATACATTATTACAGTCATCTCTTCTGTTTTTAGTGCCTCTTGAATATTTCTGGTAAATGATGTTATAAAAAACATCTGAGAATATTCATGATGAAAGCTCTTTGAAACACTAACGCTCTTGTCTTGTTCTCAGCAGCCTCCTGGCAAAAGCTGTTGACACAAAAGTCTGTTATTTACTATATTTATTTTATTTTATTTTATTTTTTCCTGGAGTATTCAGTTTTCCAGAAAGCAAAGTCACATTCTAACCTCCTATTTTTAACATTAAGAATAAGGATGACTCTGAAATCACAATCCATAATCATATTTTACACTGGACTATAGGAACTGTAACTGGAATATTTAAGAGGAGTTTGTTTTGGTTTTACATATGTGAGAGGTAAAGGAAAACAACAAGTACTTAGAATTTTCAGTTTAAACAATCTTAAGCACAGTGTTTGATAGATAAACTGCAGAAAATAGGCAGTGATCCTGTCTGACATTTCCATGGATACCGATAGGATGTACATAAGAAAAAATATATACAAACCTTCTGGAACTTCTAAGTCTCGGAAGGTAGTAAATTTGGGCTGTGCATCAAGGTGACTTCCCAAAGGGGGAAAGATCTATTGCCTTGTAAAGATATTTAATAGGTGAGCTGCCCACCTTTGCTCCTTTGCAAAGTCATTGATTTTAAAATCCCTCACATTGGTGTTAATCAGTTTTAGCTCCACTGAGTTTAGTAGAAATACTCTCCACCTCAAGGCTGCCACTGAACTGACTAGCTGAGAGGCAGGAACATGTTTTATTTGTGTTAGCTGCATTTCCTACTGGATGAAGGTCATCTATCTAATCCACTGGGAGTGTGTAGGAAGAATCCTTAGTCTCATCCTCTATGTTGAGAAAGGACTACAGAGCTGGGAAAGTTGAGCATATATGTCAAGAAAGCTGTCCTCAAAATGAAACAATCTTCCAAGGACGGAGGAGAGAGTGTCTGTGTGTTGTCTGTCTGATTCATCCTGGCTGGTATTGGTCACTGATATGAGATGTTGAAGAAAATAACCCCTTCAACATCACTGTATCAAGGTACATATTAATTACTACTTGACGGATGTGATAGGGGTTTCTCCTGCTATTGTAATGGGCTCTCCTTCTCTAACAGAAAATGACACCTTTATGTAACTATTCCATGCGAGAGAAATGAAACAAGGTCAAATTGCAGGTTGATGACTTCGTCCCCCCAACCTTCCTCCTCCCCCAGGATTCCATTGCCAGGTAGTTAGTTGTTCTTAGGCCTGTCTGCCTCCTTAGACCTCTTTTCTGTTTGTCTGACCACAACTCTGATGGGAACTTGCCAGGGGAATGCAATAAGCACAATTAGGTAATTCCTGTCAGTCAGAGAGGCTGCCTGAGGAGTGGGCTAGTCACAGCATGAGGCAGTCAGCCTTGCAGGGCACAGAACCGGCTCTTCTGCCAGCACGGCTACATTCGTGACTCAGGAGCAGGCCACAGTTATGGGGAGCAGCTAAATCCCAGACCAAAGCCACAGGTAGACTGTCATGGAGCACAGCCTTGGCTAGAGATGCCTGAAAAAACAGCAACACTGTACCTCAGTAATGAGCTGTTTGTTAACAGTGTCAAGTCTACAGGGTTAATTAGACATAAGTTTTAGTCTGTGTGCTGTTTAATGGGAGGCTTTTTATCAGCAAACGGAAAGTAAATGTCATAAAGACCTGTTGTGAACAGCAGGAGTGAGAAATATGAGTCTGAATGTACAGTCTGTCTTTCTTCTGGGCAATACCTGCTTTCAAGAGTTCTGTTCTGTTAGATACCGTCAGATATAGGTGCCTTCCTGGCCTTTTGAAACAAACTCATCCATCCTCAAAATAATAATTAGAACGTTCCCTAAGTTCATTGTCTCTTCGTTAGCGCTTTCTGATAGAAGCCAAGGTGGCAGCAAGAAGGTACTACCCAAGATGACTGACAGTGGGATTGGCTGACTGTACAGAGAATATCATCCATATATATACGTAGCAGTGGCTGAGGAGGTATATTTTCTCTAGATTCTTAAAGACAATTCACAGATATAGCTAAAGATGTGGAAAACTGGGTGTATGTTGAAGCTTATTGCTTCTCTTGAATCCAAGCAGCCAGGTTCATATTTCCTTTATTCTCATCCTATAGACACACAGTAGGGCGCTTCTGAGCCCTTGCAGATCAGAAAGTTCAGTCTGCTTTCATGACACTGGAGAATCGACAACACAAAAAACCTTATGACAATGTTAAATCTCTAAACATTAAAAATGGAGGTAGGAATGGACTCTTTGGAGGCTATCTAATCCACCCTCATGCTCAAAGCAGAGCTAGCTTCCTAGTCAGTCTGGGTTCCTCAAGACTTTGTCCAGCTAAGTATTAAAAATGTCCAAGGATGGAGGTTCCAAAACTTCTCTTGGCATCCAGTGATTAACCACTCTTATGTAAACTTTTTTTTTTTTTTTTTCCTTACATCTAATTGTAATTTCCACTGTTGCAACTTGTAAATCTTGCCTCTTAATTTTACTTCTGAGGACTTAAATGTCCTCTGTAGATGTCACTTGGGCACCTTGTGATGGAATAAGCTCTGCTTTTTACTAAAGTGAGGTTCAGGGAGGTAAATGATTTATTCAAAATCAATCATCAACTGAAAGACAGAATCCAAGCTCAAGTTAGGTAATTATCCAGTAGACAAATTGACATTTCTCATTCTGTTATAAAAGAAGCGAGTAAAAACAATCAAGAAACCGCAACAAGAGTGACTTTTGTTTTTCTTGAGACATCTGTGATTACTTATGGCAAGAGTTGCTCGAAGTATAGTTGTCAAACCAAAAAAATGTTTGAAATTCAGCTTTTCTTTTATTTACTCTGGAATAATTTCCAAACCATTTCCATAAGCTGAGAATATATTTGGTATTTGTATTTGCTAAGTATTTCAGACTTAGCAAATTGGCCAGACTGCAATTTGTTTCTGAACTGTTCACCTCACCTTTTTACTTCTGGCAATGTCTGATTGTTTTTTCTGTCTGATGGCTGTCAAACTTTGCAGACAATAAGATAAGACTGGCAAACAGACTATAATGAACAGGAACGCAGTGACAGCCATTGCAAATTCCTGAAAGTGCCAGGATTGACAAACATATTCATGAGTGTTCAGCTGCTGCCTGAACACCTTTTAACTGCATACAGAATTATTCTATAAATGCACTAAACAGAAATTGGTCTGTTATTCATGGTTAGTATCATTACTGTCACCAGCTGAGTACTTGCTTGAGGCCCTGACTGATCCCGGACTTCCTCTGGTAGCAGCTAAACAGAAGTTTTGATTTTTCTAGGCTGAGAAAAGGGCTTGAAACTGCCTTTCTCTGGGAAGACAAGAGAAATGCTGATGAATAAGTTGCTCAAAAATATTCAGGAAGCTTCTGCCAGGTCTGGAAACTTAATTCTAGTGATCTCATTCCAGAGGCTTTGCAAGTCATTGCAATTGCAGGGTGATTTCTCCTGTTTTTAATAGCTTTTTCTACAACAGCAAGCCAGCCTTATTTTCAAAAATAACCACAAGAAACAAATTTCCTACGGATTGTACCTAGCTTGCTGAATTTGTCAGACAATATGTTAGACTCAACAGTACACGTCAGCAGCAGTTTCCAGATATTTATTTTTTCAGGTGTAAATTAGCTTTGCTTTATTTTTATTTTTCATTTCCAGGGAACGGGAAGGAAGCGTTAATGCACTTGCTGGGATAGAAGGTGGTAAAACATTAATGCTTGAAGCAGGGTACTTAAAGGCAAACAAAGGCGCTTTTCAGTCTGTTAGATTGGAGCCCAGTGTCATGCCTTATAAATCCCTCAGGGTGGGGCAGACATGCTGCTGTAGAACTGCACTCAGGCTGAGAGAAAATACCAGAGAGGTAAATACACAGAAAGTGAGTGAAGAACAGGCATTAAAAAAAAAAAAAAAAAAAAAAAAAAAAAAAAAAAAAATCTTAATTTATTTTTTTTAAAAAATATTCACAAAAAAAAAAAAAAATGAAAATAAATATTTTTCTTTTTTACAAAAAAAATTTTTTTTTATTATATATT
>NC_048895.1:100543430-100551623 GCF_011077185.1 Oxyura jamaicensis
AAAATAAAAAAAAAAAAAAAAAAAAAAAAAAAAAAAAAAAAAAAGTCGCATTAATTCTGTTGTATAAAAGTTCCCTAGTACTTCATAATAGCATTCTAAATTACTGCATTCTTCCAGGATCAACTACATTTGGAGTTACTATAATAGCTTAAAAATAATAATAATAATAAAAAAAATATAGCATGTGTTTTTGTTAATTTCGTTCTTCCTGATAAATACTGAAATGTGAGGGTTTTGTCCTGGACAGCCATATAATGTGTAATGTAAAAGCCAGCAGCTATTTGTTTAAAAGACACCCTCCTATTCAGTTGGTTGGAAACAGGACAGCCAGGGTACCTTCAGGTCCTGATTCTATATCACGTCTGTTGGAAGATGGGACCTAGAAATTTAACTTTTACTATGTCTGCATGAATACCAGTTCTGTGAAGAATTTCAGCTGTGGTTCTCTAGCTTTATTAACATATACTTCAGAACTACTACTTTTTTTTTTTTTTTCTTTTTTTTTTTTCCTGCTCCTCCAGCAGATGTGAACACTTAGTCTAAACAAAAGTGCAATTGTTTTAATTCCCTTCACATCAGAGGCTTAAGTCCAAACATCAAAACAGAAGTCTACGAGAATTCAGGCATTGTCTACTTAGAAATCTTAAATTTTGGGTCATTACCTATGAACTAGAATTTCATTTCTGTAAATTCATATTAAGAATTTTGACTAGTAGTAAAACAGTTTCAAGGTGGGAGTAATATTTTTTTCAGGTTGTTAACATTTTCCTAATATTGTGCAAATTCATACATCACAGAGAAAAGATACTTACTGTCTAGGTCATGGATATTTCCAAGCAGCAGAAGAACCCCAGATCCTCAGTTCTACAAAAGCAAGTCTGAGCTACAGGATGTTCTAAATCAGCAATATCACTTATAGGTCACTTAACATCTTCTGTTGTCAACATAAAAGAGATTGTGTCACACAGGCATGCATACACAAGCACAAATGTCATGTCACCATAACCTCTTTATATGTTATGCCTGGAATGAAGAACAAATGTACCCATATTGCATCCTTTTATTCTTGAAAAAGTCACAAAGGGACAAGAGATACTGTTAAGACAGAAACTACGACCACTGCTAGGAAGATATGACTTTCCACTCTGTTTCTTTAATGCTAAATTAATCCTATCACTATGATAAATAATTCTTCTCTCTTGATGGGTTTTACACCTTTCAAATATTTGTAGATTTATTTCCCTGCTCAGTAGTCTGTAAGCCAACCTATACATACTTAGGCATTGTAATCATTCCTGTATGAAGACATGAGAAATGAGAGGCATCAAGCTGCCCTAGGTAAGGCTGCTAACAGAGTACTGATGTATGGTGACCCACGTAGAGAAGGTCATCTAATGCACAACACCTGCACATTTCTGCTTATCATCTGAAACTGAAATGCCTGTGATTTTTTCCCCTCTTCCCCACCCTGTTTTCAGCTGTATGTTGCTCTGTTATTGAAGGCAAATAAATTACACTTCTCAGTATTCTGGATTTGTTTTTCTTTTAATAAAGATTTCCAGCTCCAAACACCAATTTTACCCAGGGTATGTTGTGTCATGTCTCCTGTTCTCTTACCGATGAAGAGCTGCCTTCAGCTGAGATTGAACCTGGGAGGGGAAACCATGCAAGAGCAATTTTCCTGCAAACTGCATTCACTGTCTCCAGCTCCTGGCAAAAAAAAAAAAAAAAAAAAAAAAAAAAAAAAAAAAGAGAGAGAGAGAAATGGAATAAATGACTGGCCAGGGAAAAGCAAGCATCGCAGCTGCTTGTCTCTAGCCACCTGGCTACCACAGCAGGCAGAAAGCTTAAAAAGAAGAATAAAAACAAACAAAATCAAGCAGGAGACTCTGCTGGGAAGTGAGGGAGCTAGACAGCATAGGTAGAAGCCTGAGCCTCTGCCTTAGTCAAAGGTTAGGCATGTTGGCACCTGCTGCAGATCAACTAGTAAAAAAGAAAATCTACCTAATTTACAGCTTGAGGAAATGTAACAGGCACCATCAGGCTTTGCATCATGACATCTGGAGACATGGTTTTGATCAGCATCCATGTCACATGTGAGCAAGCATGCTGTTATTAGTCTGTAATCTCTCTGCTGTTATTTGTAGCTCTTGTGTGGGTCTGTTTTGTAGTCAAGTAATAAACTCTGGGGTCATCACCTTGTTTCTATATATTTCTATATTTTCCGTACGGCATCTGACAGGTTTTCAAGTGCTGCAAAGCTATGCAGAATGACTGAACTGGAGGCAATAGTAAATTCATTTGTAAGGAAAGGCAAAATTGAGGGAAAAGGTGGGTAGAATCACTGTAGAGCAATTTCACTGGTGTGGTGTTCCCATCCTCTAGCTTTAGCACCCATTATGGGCATTGGTGTTGTCTAAAGGTTGTCTAGGCCTGAATAAGGCCTAGAAATTGCAAGATGTATATGTAACAGAAATTGGAAATTTCTTCTTTTTACCTGCTTATAATAGATGGCTGATCAAGGCAGTTGTTGTTTGTGAGCTCTCTGTGACATAATAGCCATCCACAGATAAATGACTTCCACATCTGGATTTTAGTTTCAACTGAGTGGTGAAAGATACTTCACTTTTCAGCCATATTACAGATTAGATTAGGTTTCACTTCTGGTAACATGATGTGTCTTTGACTTCAGTTAAAAAAAAAAACTTCTAATGTCATCCTTCTAATGTTATTTTGAAATCTGTATTTCATGGCACCTTGCCTTCTGTTACGGCTTGATTACTTGAGCTACAGCAATTTCTCTATCTCTTTCCAGCATATTTAATTCTGTCCAGGATTGTTGTTGTTGTTGTTGTTCAAATTCCCTCATCTGATCATCATCCAAGCAAGTGAAACAGCTTGTGGCCTCTTCAGTAGCCATAGCTGACCCTGCTTTTTCTCTCAGCTTGCTGTAAATCATCTAGTATTGTTTTCTGTATGGAGTTATAGCAGTTTAAATAAGTGCACAGATTAGAATCAAGTTCCATGTTGAACTGATGCCATCGTGGGAGAAGGCTCTCATTTTCTTTTCAGGTTCTATTCCATGTTCATTTAGATGCTCCACACAGCATAAAGTGCTGTTTCAATCAGCTGAAAGTAGCAATGAATGTCATTGGATTGCCTGACACACAGCTAGGCTTGTTTTTGGAAAAAAGGTCCAACCAAAAATATTTGTCTACCTTTACTCAGGATATTTTATGTCATGCTGCCTTTGAGTATATGTCTATGACAGGTATAATGTCATTAAATACATATTCTGTATACTAGAAAATAGGGAAGGAGCTGAAGAGCAGCAGAGAATCATCCACAAAAAAATAAAAAAAATAAAAAATAAAAAGTAATAGCGAGAGCAGAGAAATGTAGTGAGCAAATAAGGAAGGAAAAAAAGAATTCTGTGGGTTTGAACACACAAACAAGCTTTTATGTGTCAGCAGGTCTGTGGTAACCATTTGTGTGTGTGATCTAAGCCCCAGCAAATGCAAATACGGTTTCAATAAAAGAAGACTAAAACAACTTGAATTACTTTGAAGCTTGAGATCATACACATAGATGGTCAGCAAAGATTAGCTGATGTACTGGATTATTATTATTATTTTTTTTTTTTTCCCCTCCATGTTTACTTATTAGGGTTTTGCCTTATCCATAAAAGTAACTGGCACTGAGATATCTGAATTAGGAGTTTGTCATCTGCAGTTGTACAGACAGTTTAGCTGCAGCTGATCAGCTCCACAGATGCTGCAGTTTGTGACCTGACTTGCTTTCAGTAAAATCAGTACTGGTTACTTCACATTGTTCCTACTTGTGATTTTGAGCTTAGCATCTGTGTGGGTATGATGTGAGGAGATGCCTGAGGTGATCTAATAGATTATTCCTGGTAAAAGGGCTGTTTTTCCTGCTCCCAACAACATACTTCTGCCACTTCACTCAATCTGCTTTGACACTGCCTGACCCTTTGACAAGCCAATTCAGGTCACTGGGCTGGCAGAAAATAAACCAAGCAGAAAGAAGAGAATATTTTTCTGTTGGCTTAATGAACCAAATTGAATCAGCAAATAATCTGCTGAGTACAAGTTGAGCTATTACAGCCAGAGAAAAGAGCAGGAACATGCAATTTGGAGGAATGCAGAAGAGAGAAGGTAACTCTTTTTGGTTATTAAATCATCTCAGCCTGTCTTCTTGATGACTGACTATGCAGTTCAACAAGCATGATAAAAGCAAGGAAAAAAAACTCTTGTAGCTGCTACTTAGGGATGCTAAAAGTAGTAAAGCACTTTGGAAACTTGCACAGGCTGTTTTTGATTTTACAGAACTGCTGCAAAACATCAGTTCAAGTCCCCCCCTTCACCTCAACTGCCTCAGAGTCAGAGCTAATTTTTTCCTACTAACAAATATGGACCAAATAGATGAATAATAGCTTTACTAAAAAGTAAATAAGAACCATACAGATACATTTTAGAAAGTATTTATTGTTGCCCTGTTTAACTACTACAACAGTGTGTTTCTTGCAGAGGCAACTGCAAGGCTGGGGTAGTTACTTGCTTATTTGATATTAAAGCCCTTGGAAATGTACAGACTGTTAAAACTGTGAGATTATTTCATTTTACATGACATTCACAAGGTAGTTTCTTCTGCCTTTCCACTTACAGAATTCCTATAAAGTTTTGTATCTCCCCCCATATCTTTCAAGAGAATGTTGTAGAAATCCCTGACCTCTTTTTCCCACCATCTTCCAGGTGCTAACTATTGCACCTTACTGTTGGTCTTAGATTAGGCTAATGTTTTATCCCAGGCACATTTAGACAATTAATTGACCAACATGTCTATGCACCATTGTAACTATAAACTTCCTGACTCCATCTTAATCTGAATTCACCCCTATCACACGATGATCCAGTATACATAAAATAAATTTTCTTCAAAGCTGGTTTCTGGTACCTTCTATTTCTCTCTTCTTCACTCCATCAGATGTCAACAGAGCATCCATCCTTGTTTTAGCCTCCCACCCATCTGCTGCTCCTGGAGTGTATTGCTTTCATGGTTGGCAGTACTAATCAAGCTTATACTTTCCACCTGAAAATGCTGACAACACAAATCTTACGCTACCTTCGAATTCCCTTTCTAGAAATGAGGTCTTTTAAGAACTGTGTTGCTGTCTAGTTTACACCATGATAACGAAGCAGTGCAGACATGACAGACAAGTAGCTACACATTAGTAGCAGGGTTAGCGGGCTTTAACTTCTGTTCTGAACTGAATTAGAATCAGCCTGAAAAGGCTCTTTCACTGCCCTGAACAGGGGAGGGGGGAGGGAGTTTCAAATTACAGCAAGTCATAAATAAAAATAAGCTCATTCTTGGAATCTGGCAGATAAACCCCAAACTTGAAAAACTTGGGTTGACATCTGTCTATAATTTTGTAAACATACTCATTGATGCATTTGGATGACAGAAACTTTGCCTTTGTTTTATATGCACCTCTCTTTTCTAACTTTTCATTGAAAGTTTTTCGATTGACTTACCTTCATGCAAATTACTTTTATTATGATGTGTATATATATGAGGCATTCTTGTTCCTCTTAACTGATATTTAGATGTGTTTATATATTTATGAGGAAAAGAAAGTCACATATATTAAAACTCATTTAGATTTTGAGGGACAACTTTTGCTGACCTAGCAAATTCTTCCTTAGAAACTCAGAATTAAACTTGTTATATATCAGAGATTCAGAAGTTATAGGGTTAGAAAAGAAGTTGTATTTTGATACAACACAAAACATTTACCAAAGTCTAAACAAATAGCACTGTCTCTGGAAGAGTTTCCTGTTATAGCATCCTTTGGCTGCACCTTATAAATCAGTTATCCTAGACTCCCGAAGTATATTCTTACCTTGGTTAAAAAACATCCCTTTGCCCCTTTCTTTCCTTGACTTTCACAGACAAGAGTTTAACTTCCAAGAAATACCTCGTGTCGGCTCCCTCAGGATTGCACATGTTCTATCACAATTCTTCTGGGCTATCTCCTAAACTGCTATAAATAGGCATCATTTCACTGAGAAGAAAAGGATCTGACCAATACTGATTGATTAGTTTCTCTTTTAAAATACACCTGGCTATTGCCATATATGTTTGATAAATGGAGTAGTTTTGCTCATAATTAACTTCACTTAATCATTCTTATCTAACCCAATACGCTATCTAACCTAGTTCAGGACCAAGTCCAACAGTGCTTGGCAGACTTGATGGTTTAAACTCCCATCAGCTCTAATGAACTTGGAAACGTGCTCATGAAAACTAATAGCTGACTGTTCTAAATCACAATCATTTTACTAAACAGGTACCTTTTACCTGTTCTATCTCATGTAATTTTATATTAAATACATCAGATTATGCTAATTCTCCAGCACATCATGATTCTATTATGAAATAATAATAATAATAATAATACATTTTTCATCACTGGTTTCACTCTTTCCCTGAGTGAAACCAGTCTGGGGGTCAAGACTGATGCAATTATCTCCCACCTTTCTTTGTTTTAGTATTTGTTATGTTTTTCTGAATCCCCTTCATTATTTTTCTATCTCGTACTAGTGCTCAAAGCACTCTCTTTTGGCTGTTCCATGTCTTTATGTTACTCCTGTGAATCTGAACTGGGAAGCTAACTGCTACTCCTGGCAAATGATGATCCTAGACCTAAGCATTTGAATTTGTAGCACTGAGTGTCAGAATGAGTGTGAGACCAACCTTCACACTTCAGAAACTTGCCAGTTGGCAGGTTATACTGCCTGTCTGTTTCTCATTCTGTTGTGCCCTCTACAGTCTGCCACCCTACATCCCAGTCTTTTTTGTCAACAATTTGTCAGCCTAATGGTTTGTACCTGAGAAATTGCCTTATGACACATCAACAAGTGTTGCAAGCCACAGAACAGTTGTCCCAGTGAGATAAAAGTTTCCAGCAGGTTTGGCCAATGAAACATAATAGGAAATATTCATTCCAGGTTAGTAAAACAAACACTTGTTAAAAAGGAAACATCAGGTGGGAGGATGGTGGGGAGAGGAGGATTTTACATTTTTGCTGTGTGTTACTTTCCACAATTAAATAAAAATGTATTGAATATAAGTAATCTAGTATCAGAACAGAAGAATGGCCTAGATTTCTTCAAGTTCTTCAAGTGCTATATCTTGATAGTTTTTAAGCAATAACCTGGGAAAGCTAAACCTTATGGGGTAATGAAGCTCCTTTTCATGATGCCATCTTCTGTACAGCATACTTTTGGAATCAGGAGAACAAAGATATTTTTCAGGCACCTTAAGTGTTGTCAGGAACCAAGCAGCTGGACAGTTTTTGTTGGGTGATTGGTTGATCTCCAAGAAAGTTCAAGATGATGTATGCATTAAGCTCTATTGGAGCTTGAAGAGTAAATCAGTTCTTCCTAAAGAAGACACCTCAGAGCTGGTCACTCTCAAGGTTCTTTTGACTTCAGTGACAGTGTCTTTTGCAGTGGGGGTGGCTGAATACTGGAACAGGTTGCCAAGAGAGGTTGTAGAGTCTGTATCCTTGGAGATATTCTTTTGGTCATTTTCCTGTCTTCCACCAAGAAATTCTGAGTTTAGGCTTTTACCACAAATGGATTGATATGCAAAAAAGCAGGTCTGAGACAACGTTTTAAAGGATTTTCCCAAGGGTGATGGCCCGTGGTGCCACCAGGACTCCAGACCAGCATCTGGAAGCAGTTCAGACCAGCACTTCTGCCTGGCTGGCTGAGGAGAGCAGGGTGTTCAAGTCTCTTGATAATAGTTTTTCATCCTTACACAGAGCACCAGTGTTCATTTGCCACTACATTAAAATGTTTTTTTCTTTTGCAGATTTCTTTCCAGATTTTTGCTGAAAATAATATTTTTATTATTTTAGTATATTATTTTATCATTTTTATTATTATTATTTTGGTAGAGTTTTTTGTTTGTTTAGTTTTTCTCCAGACAATACACTGTAAGTGGCCGGACCAGCTGGGACCAGCCATTACTGCCTCTGCCGGTTGTGCTTCCTGAAGGTTTCAACAGGCAGATGAAGTTTCTGTGCTTTTCTAGCTTTTGCAGCAATAATAACTGAAGTATCTGCAATAGAAGTGAGGGCTACTATTAAAAAAAAAAAAAAAAAAA